>NC_080426.1:95341869-95641869 GCF_029873635.1 Malania oleifera | reverse complement strand
TATATTAAGGAAGTTAAATGAAGCCAAATTGGACTTAATTGAAAAATATTGTAAGAGGTCGGGCGACCAAGCTTGTGGCATTGAAAACACCTCAGGTGACTGAACCATGGACAAGTCACTTGTTGACTTGTGTTCAGCAGTCCGAGCCATTTTTGAACGTATCTTCCTCAGTCAACCGAACCCGTGTGAGAGTGCTTTTCACCAACCCGGGTGCCCAAACCTTTGCGTTCATTTTGGCCTCAGGTGACCGAACTTCTGAGTTTGGTTAACCAAATTGTACTCTGAGCACCCGAACTGTGGTCTTTTAAGGAATCGCCTCTGTTTGGCCAACAGAAATATACTTTTGGCGACTGAACCTCAAAATGACCTTTTTGGCTTTGAGTCTTTTCAGGCACCCGAACCTTGGACCAGGCACCTGAAACTCTCATATTGAATTAATTTTAACCAAGTTAAAATGGGATTAAACTGGGCTAATTTTCCTAATCTTTCATTAAACATTTCTAATAAATCTCATTGGGTCCCCAACGGTCGTAAATCCTCCTTTGCCTATATATACATGTTCATTTGCAATAATTAGCAAAGATTAGCTAATTGATTAAGGCCAAACTTCTCTCAAATTCAAAAATCCCTTTTTAGCCTATACTACTCCCAAACACTTATACACTTCATTCTTCTTGATCTTTCAAATGTTGTGAGTATTTCTAAAGTGCTTGTGCTTAATCTCACTAGCTCATACTCTCATTTTCTATATTGATTGTTCGATTTTTATTGAGAGTAAAGCTTTAAGTTTTCCTATCAATTTTATTTGATAAATCTTGTGTGGGAAGACTTAGTGGCTTGTGGTTCTTACATTGTCATTACCAGTTATCTTAGCCTATATTTTTGTGTGTGAAAATCATTTTCAAAGCTTGCATTCAAACATCCATTGTGCTTAGTACATTGAGAACATCTTATTAAGGTTGTTTGAATCATCTAGCTAGCATATTTGAAACCTTGATCTGATACTGTGATATTCAAATATTGTGTTTCAAATCTTGCTTTGATATACACTCTTGATCTTGATTAATTATCTATACTTGATTGAGTGTTTATAAAAAATTAGAGCACTGAGCATATTTACATATCATTCGTGCTTGCAATATTTCTTGAGCTATACTGGTGCACATATATGCTTGTGTAAGAAGCATTTATTTGTACGAAAATTTTTATATCTGTTGTATTCGATGCGTGGGCCTAAAAAGGAAGACTAGTCCTGTTGAATAGTCCCAGATTGGCTTAGACCTGGTTAGGAAAGCTAGGTGCACTATCCTGGTAAGGTGTAGGTTGAGGTCAACCCTACTAATTAACCTGGTTGTAATCGGTGCCACTCCACCTGTTAAGTGAGTCGTAGTGGGATCCTTGTGCTGATGTAGCCAAGGAGGGGACATAGGCATTTTGGCTGAACCTCGATAACATATTGCGTGAAATTTTTACTTTTCCACACTTTATTTTACTACATGTGTATGTTTATTTATTTATTGCATAGAATGACCCTAGGTTGTGTAATACTGTTGTTAGACTGGTTGACCTAGGCGATAATTTTTTAATACCCAATTCACCCCCCTCTTGGGGTTGCCCCAAAGCTAACAATATGTTTTGCCTAGTGCATGCAATGTGTTAGTGATGTGTGTGAAATGAGTGTACATGCTCTATATGGATTCGCTAGTGTTCATCTTGAATGCCTCGTACTCACTAGTCAACATGTCAGACCTACTCTCCTTAACATTTCTAGTGCCCTCATAAGTAACCTATAATTTAGCTTATATTTCCTTAGTGGTTGTGCTTGCCATAATCCTGTTGAATTCATTTGCATCAAGTGCACAATATAAGTTATTCATAGTAGTTGCATTAACATTTATAGCTTTCATGTCCTTATCAATGTATTCTTCCTTAGTCTTAGGTACACTAGCACCCTCTATAGTTTTCATGGGAATATAATTTCCTCTAGAGACCACTCTCCACACCTTCCAATCAATGTTTTGAAGGTAAACACGTATCCTTTATTTCTATAAAGTGTAGTTCAGACCACTAAAAATAGGAGGACGTGTGGATGAGTGTCCCTTAGCAAAAGGGGTTACACCAACATGAGTCATTGTGATCTTTTTGCAAAAAAAACGATTGAGTCTAAGGAACTAGGCTCTAATACCAATTGTTGACTTTTGTGTAATCCCAGGAGGGGGGTGAATTGGATAATTAAAAATTTCTAGGTCAAATAACCCATAATCAGTATTTTCATAACCCAAGGTCGGTTTAAAAAGATATTAAATTTTCAGATCACGAGCAAGTAGATAATCACCACACGTATCTCAATTCCAATAATCACAATCCAATATCTACAAATCCAAGCAATGCATTCAACACATTAATGTAAATAATCAAGCACAATAAAATAAAGCAGGAAAGTATATGTGACACTAGATGTGTTATCGGGGTTCGGCAACAATGCCTATGTCCCCGCCTTGAGCTAACAAGCAGAAGGATTTCCACTAAAATCTTTTGCTCACTTGCGGGTTGAGCAGCACCAATTACAATACCATTTTCTTACTGGGTAAGGGAAACCTCAAGTCAGATTAACAGGGAGGACCCCAACCTTTACAATCCACTTCTTAATAAGGCAGAGTACACCCTCTTTAGGCCCATGCCTGAAATACAATCAATTAATATGATTTTCGTGTACAATATCAATGCTTCTCGAATAAGCAGGTATGTACCAATACACACGATCAAAGCACTCACATATAATAGTAATTTATGCTCAAGTAAGATTAGGTCAAGCTATGTGACAACTCTCAACCAATGTGTGTATTTGTATATACATGAGAGTGATACATTTGATTTAAAGAGAGTACATTCAACAAGCAAATAATCAAAGGACATTGAACTTTTATGAAAATATCTCAACAAATATATTTCAAATATTAAGCACAACTGAGGTAGGGGTTCTAGCTTGCAAGAAAATATTTTATCAAATAGCACAAGCAAGCCCTTGAATTTGGCAATAAGGATGCCACGACTCATAAGCAAGAATGAGTTCTTCCCGAATAATATAAATAAATAAAATAGAACAGGAATAACTTTAGCTTACTCTCTAAAAATCAATTTCAGATGATGCAAAATGAGTGAGTTGTAAGCTTCAAGAAGATGTATGAAATGAGTAGAATAATACGAAATCAAACTCCCTTAAAAGTTGCAATTAGTTTGCAACCAAGGGGTATAACAAATGATTCTCCTAAAAAAATAGTTTGTCAAATCAAAGTCAAAGGAGAATGAGTAATCTGTTTGGGAGATTGAAAGAATATAAGCAAAATGAGTATAAAAAATTTTAGAAAATTTATTCTAATGATATTTTCTAGTAATCTTGTCTTAATTTAGGCAAATGAGAAAGTATATCTAGACATATGAAAATAGGATATAGTTCCCAAGAGGGGGGTGAATTGGTTTTTTAAAAATTTATATTCTTTTTAAAGGCTTCCGAATTATAAAAATAAACACAACCCAAACATAATCACAAAATACGTGTAAAATAATCAATCCAAATCAACCACAATCAAAACAAAATAACCAAGCATTTGATTCTTGTAACAATAGCCCAGTAGTAATATGTAATACTTGTTGGATTTGTATAAGCCCTGTGTTGAAATTCAAAATCACACTTCTTCCCAAAGTTCAGGTTTTAAAGAAACTTTCAATTTAATAAGTTTAGGATGATCAACCAATGTAGTCCCTTTCGGTTTCCGCAATCAATGCTGATCTAACCAAAAACAAATTATCAGCCAATCTATTTAACAACCAAACACTCAAGAATTCAGAAATTATAAAGCATCCACGCAATTGTTAAAGTTTGTTGAAAAGTAAAGAGTAGGGAAGAGAGAGAGGAACACAAGGTTTTACGAGGTTTGTCTTATACCCAGCCTACGTCCTCGCCTTTGGCAAACCACCAAAGGATTAACTAAGTCAGTTCCTTTCTCAGGCGGAACAACACCCTTTACATCACTCATTCGATTAGGCTAGAGCTCGCCTCTCCAAACAATATACCCTCATTCGGTCCAACGATTCAACACTCAAACCATAAATCAATCTACTAAAGATATTTGAAACAAGATGTACAAGAATTGCTCCTAAAAGAGCTGATTAGTACAGTTCAAAACTATATACTTCAATGTAATTCAAAATATGAAATTCAGATTGAAGCTCTAAAATTATTTAACCATATGATTCTTTCAATGGATGGAAGAATTAGTATTTGTAGCATAATATCAATGAGTGAGAATCAGCAAAAACTTAGTAAGTTTCGTGCAAGTTGAAAGCAAGAGAGAGCCTTGAGAATTTGAAAGCAATTGAGAGAGATTTGAATGCTGAATTTAATTCTTGGTAATTAAATCAATTTAACTTCGGTGTATTTTTAGAGGTAGAAAAGTATCTAGCTTGCTCCCCAAGTTTACTTGGAGTAGGGTGCAAGATTTAACTAAGTTTGAGCCTCAAGTAGTCAAATTTTTCAAAATATGTTCGTTATGCATTTTAAATTTTTCCGCATGGCAGTTGACTGTGAGATCTTTGTCAATCACCTATCAATGTATTACTCATATAAAATACACAGGCAGTAAGGTGGTCGTCGCTTGTCAACATGGGGTCAGGTGCCTGTCACTGAATAACTGAGTTTTTAAAGATGAGCTGAAGAATGACAGTTGACTGTCAAAACTCAGTTAGTCATCTCAAATTACACTGGCAGTCACCTATCAAGTCCTAGATAGTTGACTGTCATGTTTCTGTCTGTACACTTAAACTCTTAACATGGCAGTAGACTAACCATGTGCAGTCAGTCGCCTATTAAGCAATTTTTTCTTGTTTTAAAATATTTTTGTTCTTTCTTTTCTTTTCTTATTCAATCTTGGAATATCAATTTGTTTTTATTTGAAAAATATGTTCCAAGACTTAAAAACAAGGTTTCTAGATCTCTTTGCCTAGTGAGCTTCAAAATGAAAATCCATACTTGAATTATATTTGAAGTACTTACAATGTATCTCCTATTGACTCTCTTGACTTTTTATCTCTTTGTTGCAAATCTATGATCTTTCAATCTTCTTTGATCTTTCATTATGGATCATTAATTTGATATGAGCCTTCCATGTACCTTGATCCTTATGAGCTTTCAAGATATATCATTTTAAGGTCTAAGCTTCATTTGATCCTTGATCTTTGACATGAGCTTTCAAGATTGTCATTTTATCATCTGAAATCCACTTTGTCTTCATTAACTAAAATATCACCACTTTGAAGCAAATTAGATAGCCTTACTTTGTTATCATCAAAATCAAGAGTCGTAAGCCTAGCTAGGCCAACAATCTCCCCTTTTTTGATGATGACAAATAAGGAGCAAAGATAAGTAAACATTTAAAAAAAAAAAAAACTCCCCCTTTCAATAAGCATACATCTTTAATGTAAAGCTCCCCCTTAATAAGCACACATCTTCACAATATATCACTATGTCATACTCGTATAAACATCATGGTATTTCAACACATAAACACAATTTCAAAACACACAATATATCATAATGTAATACTTTGCGCATACACATATACTCCCCCTTTTGACATTAACGAAAAAATGTAATACAATTAGAGACGGAGCAAGTGTATTATACAAACATCAAAAAGATACAAAAACACCCTAGAAAAACTCAATCAAGCATCAGATGTTGTATCACTATCTTCAGCTACTGCTTTTCCTTTAGAGTTTTTTTCTTGAGATTCTTCTTCTTCTTCTTCTTCTTCTTTAGTAGAGCCTTCATTTGATTTTTTTGTGAGCCTTCATCTGATTTTTCTTCACTCTCTTTATCTGAATCAGTATCATTTTGTGTTGAACTAATATCCATAGGTGTTGTACTAGTGACATGTTGCTCTGGTTTTTCAAGATACTGATCCAGTGAAGAGTACATAGCATCAATATTTGAGATTTTGTCTTGAAGTGAAGTGAGGCCAGACCTCATGTCAGAACTAAAACTGGAATAATGCTGATAGAAGGGAAGGAAGCATGCAGGCATATCAGCTTCTTGAGGAGCTAGATTAGGTTCTTCTCGCTCCGATCGTTAAGACCTATTTCCTCTATACAACCATCCCTGAGTGTATTTCTTGTAACCCATACTTTTTAGAGTAGAGGAGGAAAATAGATGATAATGAGTTCGTTTCACTATCTTGGAGGATGGAGTGAGTACTTGGAAGTGAGCAAAGACTAAAGAGAGTATGCCACCATAGGGAAGTCCAATTCTAGGAGATTCTATCTTCATGACCATCCACTTGAGTATAAGGCTTTCTAAATCCAGTTTCTTGCCTTTGAGTACACACCACATGATAAAACAATCTAAAAAGGAAATGTGATCATAGGATCCTGCTCTAGGAAGAATATTATAAGCAACAATTTTGTGAAGGATTTGAGCTTGTAAGTTGAGCTGCTTATACTATGGAGGATTTCCAAAATAAATAGGTGGATCATTCATCAGAAGAAGCAAAAATTCTTGTGGAGTAAATCCCTACTCCATTATCCATTGTTTTTCAATGGGATTACATTGAAAATCACCACTTTTTATGCGGAGGATTTTTCTTAGCAATGGTGGAGTAAGGGTGATTTTCTGCCCTAACAATTCGGTAGAAAAATCAATATCCTTCTTCATCAAGTTGGAATAAAAAATTTTGACCAGATCAAGATAATATCCTTTGACTTGGTGTTTGATGAATTTTTCCCATCCTATGTCTTTCAATAACTCAAGAATTTTAGGGAAATCGGTTTCAAAAAAGGAGACATTGAGTACCTTACCAAATATTGGATCGATAGAGGATATGTGATTTCGATATAAAGATTTTTCTTGAGTGGAGACCAGCCATTTTTCTACTTCGTCATTGCTAGTTTTGTGAAGAAAATGCCTTTTCTTTGTGCCCAACTATCTTAGTTCTTGGCATGTTGATGAATTGGAAACCAAAAAACCCTAGGTGAGGAGGAATTAGGGTTTGATAGAATGAAGTAGGAAGAAGTTTACATAAGTAAGTTTAGTGGAAAGATGGAGAGAAACTATTTTAGTGAGGGAGTGACGAGTGGATAGGCACCTGGGACATAAAAAAGTGTGGTTTTCACGTATAAGTTAGTCGAACCACTACGAGACAGTTTTCTATCTTCAAGGTGACAGGCAGCTGTCGAATGAATTTCCAAATAGACAGTAGCTTGTCAGGCGCCTGCCTAGTATTTTGGTAGTCGCCTGCCATTTCTTCTCTCTTTTAGTTGACTTCACATATATGTAACATTCCCAATTCACGTCTGATAAATACAAATTGATCTTCTACAAGTAGTTTTGTAAATATTTCAGCTAATTGATCATGTGTGTTGACAAATTCAAGAATTATTTCTTCCTTATAAACATTATCTCTCAGGAAGTGATGTCATATGTCAATATGTTTTGTTCTTAAGTGTGATACTGGATTTTTTTGAAATATTTATGACACTTGTGTTGTTGCACTTATTTGGAATTGTTGATATTGAATTTTGAAATCTCTTAATTGTTGTTTCATATATAACGTTTGAGCACAACAACTCCCAACTGCTATGTATTCTGCTTCAGCTGTGGATAATGCCACGGAATTTTGTTTCTTTGAAAACCAAAAGACTGGTGAGTGTCCTAGAAAGTCCCACTAGTACTCTTTCTATCTATTTTACACCTTGTATAATCCGCATTTGAATAACTTATCATTTCAAAATTTGTTCCCTTTGGATACCATAAGCCTAGATCAAGTGTGCCTAGCAAGTACCTAAGTATTCATTTAACTGCTATCTGATGTGATTCCGTAGGTGTTGATTGAAACCTAGTACATATGCATACACTAAGCATGATGTCGGGTCTACTATCTGTTAGATATAATAGGCTTCCTGTCATTCCTCGGTAATGTTTAGTGTCTACTTGTTTTCCTTTTTCATCTTTGTCAAGGCTTGTTGAGGTGCTCATGGGGGTTCCTATGGGTTTGCTTTCTTCCATATCAAACTTTTTCAACATATCCTTAATATATTTAGTTTGATTTATGAATGTTCCATTCTTGGCTTGTTTAATTTGTTACCCTAGGAAGTAATTCAACTCTCCCATCATACTCATTTCAAATTCTCTTTGCATACATGCAGCAAATTCTTTACATAATTCTCCATGTGCTGCACCAAATATGATATCATCAACATAGATTTGTACTATTAGCATATCTTTATTTCTAGTTTTTATGAATAGAGTGCTATCTATCTTTCCTATTGAAAAATCATTTTTAAGTAAATATTTGCTTAGTCTTTCATACCAAGCTCTAGGAGCTTGTTTCAAACCATCCAAAGCATTTGTTAACTTGAATACATGATAGGGATTTTTCGTGTCTTCAAAACCTGGAGGTTGTTTAACATAGACTTGTTCATTTATATATCCATTTAAGAACGCACTTTTTACATCCATTTGATATAGTTTAAAATCCTTATGGGCTGCATAGGCTAGTAGCATCCTTATTGCTTCCATTCTTACTATGGGTGCAAAGGTTTCTTCATAATCGATACCTTTTTCTTGATTATAACCTTGTCCTACTATCCTAGCTATATTTCTAACAACTACCCCATTTTCATCGTTCTTATTTCTAAAGACCTATTTAGTTCCTATGATTGAATGTTTTTTGGGTTTAGGTACTAGTTGTCATACTTGACTTCTTTCAAACTGATTTAGTTCTTCTTGCATAGCCATAATCCAAGAATCATCATTTAAGGCTTCTTCAATGTTCTTGGGTTCATCTTGATATAAAAATGCATATTGGTTGCATATATTTTTCAATGATGCTCTAGTGGTTACTCCTTTTGATGGTTCTCCAAGAATTTGATCTTTTGGATGACTTTTAACATATTTCCACTCTTTTGGTAGTTCTTGGTTTTCTATGGGGTTTTCATTTGAAGTTTCATCATTGTTTTCTTCTTTTATTTCAAGATTTTCTTCCTTTTGTGAGATATCTTCTCTTTCATCATTCTTAATTTCTTTGACATAGTGTTTTGATTCATCAAAAGTTATATGTATGGATTCAATGATAGTAAGTTTCCTTTTATTATAAACCCTATAGGCTTTACTATTTGTGGAATATCCTAAAAAAATGCCTTCATATGATTTCGCATCAAATTTACCTAGATCATCTTTATTATTGAGAACAAAGCATTTACATCCAAATTCATGGAAGTAAGCTATGTTGGGTTGTCTACCTTTCCATAGCTCATAAGGTGTTTTATCTAGACTTGATCTAATAGACACCCTATTTATAACATATCAAGCTGTATTTACAGCTTCAGCCTAAAAGTACTTAAGTAAATCATTTTCATTTAACATGATTTTTGCCATCTCTTGAAGAGTTCTATTTTTCCTCTCAACAACTCCATTTTGTTGTGCAATCCTAGGTGCTGAGAAGTTATGGTTTATACCATGATCATCACAAAATTTTTCAACATATTTGTTTTTGAACTCTCTACATTGATCACTCCTCAAGTTAGTTATGTTATAGCCTTTTTCATTTTGTAGTTTCTTGCATAGAGTTATTAACGTGTTACAAGCTTCATCTTTATTTGCTAAAAAGAATACCCAAGTATATCTTGAATAATCATCTACAATCACAAAGGCATATTGTTTGCCTCCTAAGCTTTGTGTTCTAGTAGGACCAAATAAGTCTAGGTGCAAGAGTTCTAAGGGTCTACTAGTTGATATGTACTTCTTTTTGAAACTTGGCTTGATTTGTTTTCCTTTTTGGCATGCATCACAAATCTTATCTTTTATAAATTTTGTATTTGGTAATCCTTTTACTAAATTTTTCTTGGATAGTTTTGATAATAAGTCCATGCTTGCATGTCCTAGTTTCCTATGCCAAAGCTAACTATTTTTATTCATGGCAGCCAAACAAGTCACATTTTGATTAACTAGGTTATCAAGATTTACACAATATATGTGATTTACCCTATGAGGTGTGAATAAGGTTTCATCATTCTTAGGATTTTGAATAATGCATTTCTCCTTCTTAAAAATTATTTCAAAACCTCTGTCACGTAGTTGACTAATACTCAAAAGATTATGTTTTAAACCATCTACCAACAATACATCACCAATTGTAAGAGAGGGTTCTTTACCTAATTTACCAATGCCAACAACTTTATCTTTGGCATTGTCACCAAAGATCACGTATCCCTCATCTTTTTGTTTTAGTGTGGTAAAATTGGTCCTATCTCCGGTCATGTGTCTTGAACACCTGTTATCTAAGTACCACTTTTCCCTTGATGGTGTTGTCCTAAAGCACACCTATAATGAATGATTCATGGTGTTAGTTTTTGGAACCCAAATTTTCTTTCCTTTATTTGAATTATTTCTAGTTCCATTGTTTACTTTCCATACATTTTGAATTTTAAGATATTTCCTTTTGAGTGGGCAATTAAACATCACATGTCCTTTATTCTTGCACATATTGCAAGTAGTATGTTCATGTATATTGGTTGAGGAAGTACTAGCATAGTACTTTGTTTCTTTAACAAAATATCCCATGAATAACTTCTTACTTCTTTTATTTGTTTTTCCATTATATCCGACTCCTTCTCTATTTCCTTGCAATTTTTGTTGTCCAATCATCTTTTCAAAAAAACTTTTACCTTTGGTAAAGTTATAAATGATTTCCTCTATATCTTCTATTGACTTCTTAAGTTCAATTACTTCTAAATCCTTTTTTATTTTGATCATCTTCTCGTATTTTGACTATTTCTTGAGTCATATCTTCTATTTTTTCTTCTAACTTTTCAATATGAGATTCTTTCTCCTTTTCAATGGATTTAGAACATTCAAGTTGTTTCATTAGTTTTTCATTTTGTTCTTTCAAGTTTAAGCTTCTTTTGGAGACTTAGATAAACCTTTTATATAAAGCAAATAACTCAACTTGTAGTTCTTTATAGGAGGGCATACTATCGCAAGATTCATCATAAGATTCATTACTAGATTCTATTGATGAGGAGTAGTACGAATTTACCTCTTCATTATTTTCCATGAAGCACATATTTGCTATCTCTTGTCCGCTTGACTCGTTCTCCATTTTTCTTGTGCTTGAATCATCCCATGTAGCTTTCATGGCTTCCTTCTTCTTCTTTTTATCCTTCTTGAGTAAAGGGCAGTCCAGCTTGATGTGTCCATGTTTCTTGCAATGATAACATGTAGGAGGATTATTTTTACTTTTGTTTTCTTTCCTACTAGTTTCCCTTTTTTCAAATTTCTTTTTACTAAACTTTCTAGGGAACTTTTTATTTCTCCTATAGAACTTTCCAAGTCTTTTAGTGATGAATGCTAATTCATCTTGGTCTAGATCACTAGATTCACTTTCATCTTCACTTGAGCTTTCACTAGCTGCTTTTAAGGCAATGGACTTCTTATGCTTAGGTTTAGGGTTTCTTTCTTTTAATGCCATTTCATACGTGAGTAGTGAACCTATAAGTTCATCTAATGAGGTAGTTTTAAGGTTCCTACCTTCAATTATTGCAATGGCCTTTGGTTCCCATATGGAGGGAAGTCCTCTTAGTATTTTCCGAATCATTTCATAGGTGATATAGGTCTTTCCTAAGGCACTTAGAGAATTTATTATGTGAGTAAATCTAGTAAACATACTAGTGATTGTTTCATCCGGACTCATTTTGAAAGCTTCATACTCACTCGTTAGCATGTTAATCCTATTGTCTCTAACATTTACCGTTCCCTCGTAAGTTACTTCTAACTTGTCCCAAATTTCTTTGGCCGTTTTTCAGGCCAAGACTCTATTGAATTCGTTACCATCTAAAGTACAATACAATGCATTTATGGCACTTGAATTTATTTCTAGCATTTTGTAGTCTATATCGGTTAAATCCTTTTTCTCTTTAGGAATTTGTTTTCCATCCACTATTTTTGTTGGAATTAGATCTCCATCCATAACAACTTCCCAAGTTTTCCAATCCATATGTTGAAGATAGATTTGCATTCGTTTTTTTTCAAAAAGTGTAGTTATGTCCGCAAAAGATAGGTGGTCGGGTTAAGGATTGGCCCTCTCCGAAGGGAGCCACTCCTAAGTGTGTCATTCGATCTTTTTATAGCTTCTAATTGAGATTTACTATAACTAAGCTGTGATACCAATTGAAAATAGCATATAGTTCCCAAGAGGGGGTGAATTGGTTTCTTAAAAATTTATGTTCTTTTTAAAGGCTTCTAAATTATAAATATAAACACAACCCTAACATAATCAAAAAATACGTGTAAAATAATCAATCCAAATCAACCACAATCAAAACGAAATAACCAAGCACTTGATTTTTGTAACAATAGCCCTATAGTAATATGCAATGCTTGTTGGATTTGTATAAGCCCTGTGTTGAAATTCACAATCACACTTCTTCCCAATGTTCAGCTTTTAAATAAACTTTCAATTTAATAAGTTTAGGATGATCAACCAACGTAATCCCTTTCGGTTTCCGCAATCAATGCGGATCAAACCAAGACAAATTATCTTCCAGTCTATTTAACAACCAAACACTCAAGAATTTAAAAATTATAAAGCATCCACGCAGTTTGTAAAATTTGCTGAAAAGTAAAGAGTAGGGAAGAGAGTGAGAGAGGAACACAAGGTTTTATAAGGTTCTTCTTATACCCAGCCTACGCCCTTGCCTTTGGCAAACCACCAAAGGATTCACTAGGTCAGTTCCTTTGCTGAGCGGAACAACACCGTTTACAACACTTCTTCGATTAGGCTACAGCCCGTCTCTCCAAACAATATACCATCGTTCGTTCCAACGGTTCAACACTCGAACCGTAAATCAATCTGCTAAAGAGATTTGAAACAATATGTACAAGAATTGCTCCTAAAAGAGCTGATTAGTACAGTTCAAAACTATATACTTCAATGTAATTCAAAATATGAAATTCAGATTGAAGCTCTAAAATTATTTAACCATATGATTCTTTCAATGGATGGAAGAATTAGTATTTGTAGCACAATATCAATGAGTGAGAATCAGCAAAAACTTAGTAAGCTTCGTGCAAGTTGAGAGCAAGAGAGAGCCTTGAGAATTTGAGAGCAATTGAGAGAGATTTGAATGCTGAATTTAATTCTTGGTAATTAAATCAATTTAACTTGGGTGTATTTGTTGAGGTAGAAAAGTATCTAGCTTGTTCCCTAAGTTTACTTGGAGTAGGGTCCAAGATTTAAATAAGTTTGAACCTCAAGTAATTGAATTTTTCCAAAATATATCCATTATGCATTTTAAATTTTTTAGTGTGGCAGTTGACTGTGAGGTCTCTGTCAGTTGCTTGTCAATGTATTACTCATATAAAATACACTGACAATAGGGTGGCAGTCACATATCAACATGGGGTCAGGCACCTGTCACTGAATAACTGAGTTTCTAAAGATGAGCAGAAGGGTGACAATTGGCTGTCAAAACTCAGTCAGTCATCTCAAATTAAACTGGCAGTCGTCTGTCAAGTCCTAGAGAGTTGACTGTCATGTTTCTATTTGTACATTTAAAACTATTAACATGGCAGTAGACTGACCATGTGCAGTCAGTCGCCTATCAAGCAATTTTTTCTTGTTTTAAAATATTTTTGTTCTCTCTCTTCTTTGCTTATTCAATCTTGGAATATCAATTTGTTTTTCTTTGAAAAATATGTTCCAAGACTTAAAAACAAGGTTTCTAGATCTCTTTGCCTAGTGAGCTTCAAAATGAAAATCCATACTTGAATTTTATTTGAAGTACTTACAATGTATCTCCTATTGACTCTCTTGACTTTTTATCTCTTTGTTGCAAATCTATGATCTTTCAATCTTCTTTGAGCTTTCATTATGGATCATTAATTTGATATGAGCCTTCCATGTACCTTGATCCTTGTGAGCTTTCAAGATATGTCATTTTAAGGTCAAAGCTTTATTTGATCCTTGATATTTGACATGAGCTTTCAGGATTGTCATTTTATCATCTGAAATCCACTTTGCCTTCATTAACTAAAATATCACCACTTTGAAACAAATTAGATAGCCTTACTTTGTTATCATCAAAATCAAGAGTTGTAAGCCTAGCTACGTCAACAATATCCATAAAAAATAACCATTGGGCACACAGAGGTATTTTTGGAGAAAGATTAATAGGGTATAATTAAAATTAACCCTTTTTATCCGCAGTAAAATTTTGCCAACCTGAGAGGTTGGGTAGCCTGACGCTTAGGGTCAGTCGCTCGAAAACTCACAATAGTTCACAAGCAATTTTCTAATTTGATCAACCGTGCCCAATGGCCGATCAGCTAAGCTAGGCGATTTTCCAATGCTACGTGGTTTCAGTGGTTCGGTGAGGGTTCGATTTGCCAAGATTGGAACTTCGGTCGACTGAGGTTAATTTGAACTAACAGTTTGGTTGGCTGAGGAAGGTTGAGATGGTCACATCTAAGATTCAGTCTACTGAGGAGAATGTGTTCAAATCATGTTCGATCGGCTGAGGCCTTGTCAAATTGTTGATCCCTAACTTGTGCAGTCAACCGAGGCATTTAAAATGCCAAGGGTTTGATCACCTGAGACCACTTAAAATTGTGCATTTAAGTCATGTTTGGTCTATGTGCTTCATCAACCTTGTGTGAACAAGCATATGGTATTTAAGTTTGATAGGTGATGGTTCCTATGGTCATTTTAAGGCCTCGTGGGCATAAATACCTACTATGTATAAGATGCAAATATTACAAACCCAAGAATTTGAATTGCAATTACAAGAATGAAAATGGTCTTCATTCCCTTTCTTCCTTCAATTTCCATCTTGAGATATTGACATTAAGATCTTTATGGCTTCCACTATATCCTTACCCTTGCGTGCAAAGTATGGTCATGTTTACAAACTCCAGGCAAAGGTAAGATACAAAGAGATTTGTTATGATCAAAATGGGATTTGACCTATAAGGTCAACAATATCACAATATATAAAGTAAATCAAGCACAAGAAATAAATTAAGAGTGAAAGGAGAGAAAGCTCAACACCGGATATTTAATGTGGTTCAACACCAAGCCTATGTCCACGCCTTGGTGCCAAACCAAGGATTCCATAATCCACTATGAATACTCCTTCACCGGTGGAGCAAGCCTTACAACTTGGACACCAAACCCTACACTCAGGAACAAATCCCTACCATGCTCACCAAGAGCCACAAGGATCACCAATATGTCTTGCAAGTCGGTTCACCAAGAACCTTCACCAAACGGTTCACAAAGAATCTTTTTACAAGAAGAAGAAATACAAAAGATGATCCTATAATTTGAACTGATACAAAACAATCCTCACACTACTCTCTCAAGTAATGATTCAAACAAGATTAGAGAACAAGAGAGTTTGAGTACCTGTGAATGAATAACAAAGATGCAAAGTCCCTAGGTTTTGTACAAAATGATATTTTTCACTATAAGCTTGTAATAGTAATTAAAACCATGCTAAACAAGTCTATTGACTTTTATTTATATCCAAAAACCCTTACTAGCCATTCTTGCACTATTGGGAGCAAGTACTAAAAGAAATTAGCCATTTTCTAGTCGTTATTGCGCTATTCGCAATGCGTCTCGCCGACTAGTCACCCCCACTTGTCAACTAGCGATACTCTGCCAGCAATCGTAAACATTCTGCTTGGACTCGTTGACTATTTGCACCCAATCGTCGATGAGTGCCCTGAAGCAAAAAAAATCATCAACATAAAAGTTGTGGGATATTTACTTAGCTTTCCAGGGACACCAAGATTGTCCTTTTTAGAATTTTTTAGAAAAAGTTATGCCCTAAATACTGAAAAAATGTTCAGGAAATTTTATAGGTGCATAACTGAAATTGCATTAGTCAACAAATCCATGTGATTAGTAGACGAATCCCCTGTTTTTTCTTACTAATGAGTCTTTTAATGACTTAGACTAATATTGGACAAAAGTAAATTAAAGATATTAAGTCCAATTAATATTTACACTTGCCCAAATGAGTTCCCCCATGAATATAAGATATCTTGTTCATGAAAACACAATGAAAGCTTATTTTGATATCTTATATGCTTATGTGTCCTTTTAGAAAAATATGCTTGACTTTATTAAGGTTTTAAGACATAAAGCTCATTTTGACACAACCGAGACAAAGTATGAAAATGTTTATGAAACTAAGATGTTGAAAACTTGTCCCTTTGAAAACATACTTTAAGTTTAGGATTGTTTTGACAAACTCTTTGATTTTAACTTTGAAAACTATTAAAGTTGAGTTTGTGACTTTAGGTTAAATCTTATTAACTCATGTGTCCTAGTATGCATGTGTTTGCTCAACTATTGCTCATAAATCATGCAAGAAACATACCCGCAAGAGTAATAAAATATTCTTACCTCACACAACCCTTATGTTGGAATTGGTGTATTCCCAAAAGGGGGGTGAATTGAGTATTTATAAAATTTCCCCTAAGGTCAATTCAAATTCCACAAATAGTATTACACAAACCTAGGGACTTTTTATCATAAATCCAATCAAATATTCAAGCAGTTAAATACATGTGAAAACCAAGGTGTCGTCCCAAAAGGGGGGTGAACTGGGTTATTAAATTTTTTTCTAAATCTTTTTATGAATTCTTAACCTCTTTTAAATTCTTTCAAAGATTTCTTGACTTTTTGTTCATTTAGAAATCACACAAAATTCAATGTTCTTTTATTCAATCCACAACCACACAATCATCCAATCAATCAACCAAACCAATTAACCACAATATATTTAAACAAGATATAAGATTCAGCATTCAACTTTTGCAACCCTGTGTATTCGATTCAAGCCCTGTAGTAATGAAATTTTTTTCTTCAATGAAAACCACAACTCAAATTCCCTAACAACTCGGAATTTAAATAAACTCTTAGTTAATTTTTTATTTGGGTGTTAACCAATCAACGTACTCCCTTTGAGATTTCCGCAAAGTATTGATCAACCAACTTACTCCCTTTCGATTTTCGCAATCCCAAAACCAAATTAAACTTAAGTTTATTTAATTTACAAATTACGGAGTATATATGATTAATAAATTAAATCATCCACATAGTTTATATGTTTGCTGGAATTTAAAGAGAGTAAGAGAAAGAGAGTGACACGAGGTTTTTTAGGAGGTTTGGCTTATCCCCAACCTACATCCTTGCCTTAGGCAAACAACCTAAGGATTCACTAAACTAGTTCCTTTCCGAGTGGAACAAAACCGTTACACACTCCTTTAGTAGGCTAGAGCACCACCTCTCCTAGTGATGCCCCACACTCGGTCACTCTTTCAATAGGCTAGAGCTGCACCTCTCCAAGTGATACCCAATGTTTGGTCAACGATCCAAGCACCTTGAATTGTCCAAGAACTACAAGAAATATGAAATAAACACTGCGTACAAGAACACTCACAAACATAGCAGATTAGTCAATTTCAAAACTATATACTTCAAAGTAATAAAATATGAAATTGAAATTGAAGCTCAAGGAGTTTTATCACCGATTGATTCTTTCAATGAATGAAAGATTTAGACTTGACGCACAAACTCAGTGATTGAGAGTAAGCAAATTCTCAATGGAATTCATGAGCAATATGTGAGCAAGAGAGCCTTTGAAAGATGAGTAATTAAGAGAGTTTGAGAGCTGAATTTGATGCTTAGTTAATTAAAATCAATGACCTTGGGGGCTATTTAAAGATTTGGAAAAGTAACTTACTTGATCCCCAAGTTTACTTGGAGTAGTGTCCAAGTTTTAGACAAAATTGAGCCCCAAGCAATCAATTTTAAAAACTTTACCGTTATAAAAGATTTGAATTTTCTCACGTGGCAGTAGCCTGTCACTTTTGGTCAAACGCCTATCACTTTAAAACTCAGTTTTAAATCAAATGCAGAACGGTAGGAGTCACCTGGTAGAACCCAGTCAGGCTTCTCAATTTACCACGTCAGGCGCCTGTCAAGGTCTGGTTAGTAGCCTAACGACCTTCTGTCTGTCCATCTTAAAAACACTAAATGTGTCAGCCTACTAAGGGTTTTTAGTTAGACTTTTGTCTAGTTCAAAACACTGTTTTTTAAGATTTCTTTGTAAAAACTCTATTTGCTTCTCAAAATCTTGAAATTTTGTTTTGTTTACTTAAATAATATTTTCCAAGATTAAAAAGTTTAGGTCTCTAGGTCTCTTATGTCTAATGAGCTTCAATGAATTTCATATCAATGTATACTTGAAGTACTTACATAATATGTACTATGAACTCTTTCATCTTTTTATTTTTTGAACTCCTTGAAGTCTTTATGTATGAACATGTACTACAGCTTTTTTCAAAATTTCAATTTTTGATCACTTGAATTTGATGTAAGCTTTTGAAAACATTATATGTGATCATTTTCTTCAAGATTTATTAAATCATCCTTGAATCCATGCTTTAGGCTTCATATGATCATCCTCCTTTGAAATATAAGCTTTCATGAATCCTTCTGAACACTTTACCTTGCTTTCTTATAGTTGAGTCTTGAAATGTTATCACTTAACTAAATATGTTAAGTTCCACTTGTTTGTTAGCATCAAAACAATATGTTAAGCCTTGTAAGGCCAACAATCTCCCCTTTTTTGATGATGACAAAGAAGGAGTAAAAAATTTGAGTGAGCCTTAAAAAGACTCCCCCTTACAATAAGCATCATCTCAACAAAATTAACAATACCAAGATCAATTTCAAAAACTCTTTTACTATCATGCCATTCACATTATTCAAGTTCATGATCATCATTTAAGTTCAAATACTCCTCCTCCTTTTGATACATATATCATGTTCAATTTTTTAATACCATGCTTAATTTTTACTCAAAACTTCTCTCCCTTTTTGACATCAATCAAAAAGAGTAAGATATAAAAAATAATTAAGTTCAATTAAAATCATATTTTGAGCATATGAATATCAAACATGCATAGTACGCATATGTACACACTAAATTCATTATTTTTCAATATGGCATGTGTAGCGTGCTTCAATAGTCAAATAGTCATGTATATTTCATATTTGTAATTCATATATGACATCTTTACTAACAGCATTATCCCTCTTTGAAAATTTCATTAATTCATGATACCAATTGAACTTTTGAATTTGAGATACTAATTAAAACATTAAATAATACTACTAATTGAACATTTCATTAATTCCTGATATCAATTGAAAATTTAGCGAGAAATAAAACATAGTACAAGAAATAAGTCATATGACTCCCCCTGAATTTAATACATTCAGATTTGATACCAATTATGTTTTTAAATTTATCATCTCATGCTTCAAATATTGATTCATATCATGTATGTGTTCATGGATACTAATATCAAATACCAATATCATATCATTATCATCATAACATGCTTATGGATATAATTATGCTTGTCATGCTCAAATATTAATTGATATATTCATGGATACCAATATACTTTATAGATACCAATACTAATGTCACATTATGCACTGCTCATGGATACTAAATTATTTAGATGCAAATTTTTCAATTTATCCATGTGATCCATCATTAGCATGCATGGTCAAGAATTAATCAAATCATATCAAAATTCATGTTTCTAAATCATGCTTAATAACTTCATGCTCATATTTTTCAATATATAGTGAGCCACAAATCATCAATCATTTTCAGGTCTTTAGAGATTTCAAGATATACACATGTAGCATATAGCATATCAGCATAACATTTAAGGATGGAGCATATCATTATCATATGCATTGTACTACAATATTACTCAAATTGTTCTCATTCTTAAATATTTCTCATTTTATTCAAAATTTTTTTCTTAATCCAAATATTCATGCAATAAGCTTGATTTTTGCTTTACATTTTCTTTCATATGGGTTTACAATATTCATATTCCTTTTCAAAACTTAATACTTTCTAATTTAAGCCTTGTATGATTCATTCATTAATTGAGGCCAACAATATTATTTTCATTTGTCAAAAATTTAGATTTTTCTTATTTCATCTTGGTACCTATACTTTCTTGGGTCTAGATGGTTTAACAAGGGATGTTTATTTTACTTTTCATACTTGTTTAGTTTTCACACCCTTTCATTTTAATGGACATTCAAACTTTATATGTCCCTTCTTTTTACATAGGAAGCATGCGGTGTGAGTGTAAGCATTTGAATATGCGTTAGCATAATTTTTAGATGCTTTTGTAAAGTATCCCATGTAAAGATTCTTTTTCTTTGTATTCTCAACCACATTAAATCCTATGCCTTCTTTATTTAAGGACATTCTTTGTGAGCCAATCATTTTGTCAAAATTTTTTTTCCCTTTTGTGAAATTGTAAATGATTTTGGCTTGATCCTAAAATTCTTTATTAAGATCATAAATTTTTGAATTTTGTATATTTTTGCCCTTTTCTTATTTTTTTTAAAATATTTTTCTGGTTTTATTCTCTAATTCAGAAATATATTGATCTTTCTCATTTTCCATTGAGTATTGGGATCTTAAGTCTTCTAATTCCTTCATCAACTTTTCATTCTTACTTTCTAATCTCTTGATTTTCAAATCCCTTTCTTTTTCAACAAGATTTTTAGATTCTAACTCTTTTTATCACAGCTTCATTCTTATTTTCTATTTATTTGATTTCT
Source organism: Malania oleifera (assembly GCF_029873635.1). Lineage (NCBI taxonomy): Eukaryota > Viridiplantae > Streptophyta > Magnoliopsida > Santalales > Ximeniaceae > Malania > Malania oleifera. Next base: position 95,621,140 of record NC_080426.1, on the reverse strand, counting down.
AAATCTTTTTCTCTTTTAGCAAGTTTAAGGGATTCTAACTCTTTCATAACTCCTTCATTCTTATTTTTCAATGATGTGTATCGTTTAGTCACATTAACTAACATCTTATGCACCTTGAATAAATCATTTTGAAGTTCTTCATAAGAAAACATACACTCATCATTAAATTCTTCCGCTGAATCATCACAAGAAGCATTTAAGGATTTGGATGAGGAGCTTTCCTCATCGTCCCGATCCATATAGCAAGCAACCTCTTGGTCACTTGATTCATTATCGAAACTACTTGTACTCATATTGTCCCAAGTAGTGGCTTTCATTGCCTTTTTCTTTTTCTTTTTAGAATCTTTCTTAAGTAGTGGACATTCCGGTTTTATGTGTCCATCTTTCTTGCAATTATAACATGTGTGGATTTTATTCTTTGATTTCTTTTCATTAGTTTCTTCTTCATCTAAACTTGAGTTTTGGATTTTTTTTTTTTTTTTGAATTTATTCTTCCTTCTTAGTATTCTTAAAAGCTTCTTAAATATGAATGCTAGATCATCTTCATTCATTTCAACTTCATCTTCATCACTATAGCTTTTGTTTGATGTTTTAAAAGCAATAGATTCTTGGGCTTTAGATTTTCCACTTCTTTCATTCATTGTCATTTCATATATGAGGTGAGAACCAATGAGTTCATCTAAGGAGGTGTTTTTCAAATTTCTTCCTTCGATTATTGCAGTGGCTTTTGGTTCCCATATAGGTGGAATCCCTCTAAGAATTTTTTGGATCATCTCATAGGTGGTGTAAGTTTTTTCTAATGCATTTAGGGAGTTTATTATGTGGGTGAACCTAGTGTACATACTAGTGATGGATTCATCCGAGTTCATCCTAAATGCTTCATACTCGCTAGTGAGCATATCGATTCGATTGTCCCTTACATCAATAGTACCTTCATAGGTTACTTCTAATTTATCCCAAATTTCTTTTACTGATTTACATGTCATGACTCTATTGAATTCATTCATATCAAGGGCACAATACAATACATTCATAGCACTTGAATTTACTTGTAACATCCTATAGTCATTGTCGGTCCATTATTTTTCTTCTTTGGGTACTTCCTTGCCATCTACGGTTTTAGTAGGAATTAAGTCACCATGTGTAACAACCTTCCAAGCTTTCCAATTCATAGTTTGAAGGTAAATTCTCATCCTTTGTTTCCAAAATGTATAGTTTAAATCACAAAAGATGGGAGGCCTAGTTATGGATTGACCCTCTCTAAAGGGAACTACTCCTAAGTGTGCCATCTAGATCTTTATATAGCTACTAGTTAGGATTTGCTATAACCCCGCTTTGATACCAATTGAAAACCAAGCTATAGTCCCAAGAGGGGGGTGAATTGGGTTATTAAAATTTCTTCTAAATCTTTTTATGAATTCTTAACCTCTTTTAAATTCTTTTCATCGATTTCTTGACTTCTTGTTAATTTAGCAATCACACAAAATTCAATGTTCTTTTATTCAATCCACAACCACACAATCATCCAATCAATCAACCAAACCAATAAACAGATTCAACTTTCAGCTTTTGCAATCCTATGTATTTGATTCAAGCCCTCTAGTAATGAAATTTGTTTCTTCAATGCAAACCGAAAACCAAATTCCCTAACAACTTAGAATTTAAATACACTCTTAGTTAATTTTTATTTGGGTGTTAACCAATCAACATACTCCCTTTGAGGTTTCCACAAAGTATTGATCAACCAACGTACTCCCTTTCGGTTTCTACAATCCCAAAAAAAAATTAAACTTAAGTTTATTTAATTTCCAAATTACGTAGTATATATGATTAAGAAATTAAATCATCCACACAGTTTATATGCTTGCTGGAATTTAAAGAGAGTAAGGGAAAGAGAGTGGCACAAGGTTTTTTATGAGGTTCGACTTATCCCCAGTCTATGTCCTCGCCTTAGGCAAACTACCTAAGGATTCACTAAACCAGTTCATTTTCGGGCGGAACAAAATCTTTACACACTCCTTCAGTAGGCTAGAGTACCTCCTCTCCAAGTGATACCCCACACTCGGTCACTCCTTTAATAGGCTAGAGTTGCAGCTCTCCAAGCGATACCCCACGCTTGGTCAACAATCCAAACACCTTGAATTGTCCAAGAACTATAAGAAATATAAAATAAATGTTGTGTACAAGAACACTCTCAAACAGAACAGATTAGTACAATTTCAAAACTATATACTTCAAAGTAATATAATATGAAATTGAAATTGAAGCTCAAGGATTTTTATCGCCAGTTGATTCTTTCAATGAATGAAAGATTTAGACTTGAAGCACAAACTCAGTGACTGAGAGACAGAAATTTTTAATGGAATTCGTGAGCAATATGTGAGCAGAGATCCTTTGAAAGATGAGAGTAATTGAGAGAGTTTGAGAGTTGAATTTGATGCTTGGTTAATTAAAATCAATGACCTTGGGGGCTATTTAAAGATTTGGAAAAGTAACTTACTTGATCCCGGGGTTTACTTGGAGTAGCGTCCAAGTTTTAATAAAATTTAAGCCCCAAGCAATCAATTTTAAAAATTTTACCATTATAAAAAATTTGAATTTTCTCGTATGGCAGTAGCCTGTCACTTTTGGTTAGGCTGTCACTTTAAAACTCAGTTTTAAATCAAAGGCAAAAGGGTGGTTGTTATCACGTCAGGCGCCTATCAAGGTCTGTTTAGTAGTCTGACGACCTTTTGTCTGTCCATCTTAAAAACATTAAATATGTTAGCCTACTGAGGATTTTCAGTCGGTCTTCTGTCTAGTTCAAAACACTATTTTTAAGATTTCTTTGCAAAAACTCTATTTGCTTCTCAACTCTTGAAATTTTGTTTTTTTTTTTTACTTAAATAATATTTTCCAAGATTAAAAATTTTAGGTCTCTAGGTCTCTTATATCTAATGAGCTTCAACGAATTTCATATCAATGTATACTTGAAGTACTTACATAATATGTCCTATGAACTCTTTTATCTTTTCATTTCTTGAACTCCTTGAAGTCTTCATGTATGAACATGTCCTATAGCTTCTTTCAAACCTTCAATTCTTGATCATTTGAATTTTATGTAAGCATTTGAAAACATTTCATGTGATCATTTTCTTCAAGCTTTATTAAATCATCCTTGAATCCATGCTTTAGGCTTTATATGATCATCCTCCTTTGAAATATAAGCTTTCATGAATCCTTCTGAACACTTTACCTTGCTTTCTCATAGTTGAGTCCTGAAATGTTATCACTTAACCAAATATGTTAAGTTCCACTTGTTTGTTAGCATCCAAACAAGATGTTAAGCCTTGTAAGGCCAACAACATGTACAGTATATAATAAATCAAACATAAAGCATGCATGTGCTGAAATTCAAAGTGCGAAAATAAAATAGAGGGCCGACACAAAATATGTTATCGGGGTTCAACCAATACTGTCTACGTCCCCGCCTCAAGCTCACAAGTAAGAGGATTCCACTAAGTTTCTCACTTGCGGGTGGAGTGACACCATTTACAACCTTTCTCTCCTTACTTGGCAAGGGAATATCCTAGATCAAATTAACAAGGCTGACCCCAACCTTTATAACATCTTACTAGGATGGTGCACCTAGTTCTCCTAACCAGGTCTGAACCATTCCAGTGCTCTCCTAACCAGGTCTGAGTAAGTCTGGGACTATTCACAGGGCTAGTCTCCCTCTTCCGACCACCTGTTGGTAATACAACAGATATTCAAGTGAAATATTTTTTTGTACAACCACAATGTAACAACCTACTTATTTCTGCTATATATTTTTTTACAACATACATAACAACATTTATAATAACCCTGATAACTAGCTAGAACTGAACTAATCATGATCAACCTGGTCCCATGAGTACCAGGGGTATACTTGTCATACATCTTTACTACCTAAGTAGCGGAAAACATAAATTACATACATGTCATACCACATCAAAAACAATAGCAGAGTTCTACTGAACCTATCACATATATACAATCATCTACAAAAGACCAAAATATCCTAGAGTCATAATCCCAAAAAACCCATTCGACACTAGCTCATCTACTTACCCCTTTTAACAGGGTAGATTGGTCAACTTCTACTGCTGCGGAGCTTTGTCAGCCCTTCTACCTAGATCTTCCTGAAATGTTTGTAATGCTAGGGTGAGACACCTCTCACTAAGTGAGATAAACTAATATCAGTGTGTGGCAACATGAGTATTTTCGTATTATACATATAAACAATGCATAATTCATATCTAGTAAAAACAGTTTGTATCATATCTAAATAAAACATGATTTGTCATAACATAGTTTAACATACTAAATTTTTATACAGTAAAATCATCTTATATAACTATACCATGCTGAAATATTACCCAGGATAGATAGCTAGTTGTGGTCATGTCTTGCCCCCCACATGACAGGGTTGTGCGGCCCGTAGGTAGGACCTAGCAATGGTTGGCCGACCATGCTAAGTCAAACATAGGCGTGTAAGTACGATGGGTATGTTCCACCTGTGTCGGACTACTAGGAGAACTACAACACTCCCATAAAGTCACATCGACTGCCATCTCCCACACTCTATTTAAGATGTGTGGTGGCACTAACATAAACATAATCATGAACATATAGCTACGGTACCGTGCTTCGTGGAACTAAACTAAGTCATCCTGGTTCTGATAACATATAATACATTTCATGATATTGAAACATAGTAGTTTCATAGTTCAAAGTAAAACATGACATGATAATATTTTCTTGAATCTTGACATAACATGCATAATTATGGCATTTGTGTCATCATATCATAACATATAAATCATGGCACCAGCACCGGCATATCATAACATATTAAACATGAAATTCTTGTACTGTTAAACATAATATTCTCAAAACCATAGATCTTGTACTGTTTTTATGGTTTCCCTAAAAACTATTATATCATGCTTATCTTGGAAACATCATAATATTTTAGTATAACATAATTTTCATGGAAATATTATATTTATGCCACACAAATGTAAGTTGCCTTCTAAACTTATAATTTGTTCTAAAATCATATCTTCTTATAAAATGTGTTAAAACTATTTCCCTGTTCAATAGCAATATTCCCAAACATAGTTCTATAACATATGTATTTTTCTGAAAATAAATGTCATATGACAATAAATAATTTCATGAAAAATACCTGGCTTACTAAGAAGCCCACAAAATTAACCAAACCTACTCCTGTGGTGTTCCCAGCTCAACACCCTAAAATTCACATTTTTCCCACAAAACTCTAGTATTATCTCACCCAATAAACTTTCCTTAGTCCAAAAATACAAAATACCTTATAAAACTTAAAATAACCAACTTACCCAAATTTTGGGATGGTGCCCAAGTTGCCCTTACCAACAATCTACTCCTGCAGACTTATAAAGAATCTTCCTAGGAGTAGCGTAGCAGCTTCTGATCATCGAACCAGCAAAGAATGAAGCTAGAAATCTAGAGAGAAGGAGGGGGAGATGAATTTCTAAAGAGAGAGGGTTTGCATGAAAAATTCTCACTAAAAGCACGAGGTCGGTATATTTATAAAGTGCGGTCTCGTCGACGAACTCGGACGACGAACTTCAGGCCCTAATATAACCTCCCCTTGATTTCTCTTCATCAACGAGACATGTGTCCTCTTCGACGTTCCCAATGGGCCACTCATCAATGAACATTCAGTGCTCATCAAAGAGTCCCTGCAAAGCCCTTTTGAAAAAATCCTTTCTCTATTTTCTTTTATTATTTGATCACTATAATTCTTCGAGTCTTTACATAGAAAGCTTCTCAAAAGCAAATGTGTACAACAATATGCTCGGAATTACACTCAAGTATGATAAGGAATTAATGCTTAAGTGAGATTTGGTCTAAACAATGTATCTACTCACAACAAGATATATATATATATATATATATATATATATATATATGTGTGTGTGTGTGTGTGTGTTGACTTTTTGAGTCCGATCCCTATTTTGATTATGACAAACCATAGCATCTCATTTGTGCGTTTATTTTTGGAACAAATTTATAACGTAGAAGGCGCAAATGAGGGATGCAAAATGAAAACCAACGAGTACCTAATCGAGCACAAATCATGGTGTATTGCATGAAGTATTAAGGTGCAGAAGCATGAAGATTTTATTTATTCTTTAAGTTGTAATAGTAATTAGGTTTCAATTTGTGCATGCATAATCATATGATTTGAATTGAAGCTCTCACAAAATGACCAAGACCTTAGATTAAACTTAGGGACATAAACTTTTCATGAAAACATTTTTTTTCCAAAACAAGTTTTTTTTCAAAAAAAAAAAACCCTTCATGTTTCCTTCGTCGCATTGATGAGCACATTTCTCTATCACTAACTCCTTATCCTAAAAAGTGTCAAACGTAAATGTTGTGGGATTTTCCCTTAGCTTTATGTCGGTACTAAGTACATTCAATTTAAAGTTATATAGTAAACGTTATTTGCAAAATATTGAAGGGTGTCTACAGCAGAAAAATTCCCTTTAAGTTTCTTCTGTCTCATTGATTAGCAATTTTATCAATCAAAAACTCCTTATCTTAAAATGTGTTCAACATGAAAGTTGTGATATTTTCTCTTAGCTTTCAGTTTGGAGTTGTATAGAAAAGGTTATGCCTGAAAAACTGAAGGGTATCCACGTAAAAAGCATCCCAACGATTGAAAAACGGCTAGTTTTCAAATTTATTCATACTTTAATACCCCCAACGGCCATAAAACGGTTATATCTCCAATTTTCCTATAAATACCAAGTCTATACACTTGGAGAAGACAAGTGAGACACTTGGAAAGCCTTGTTGAAAATTCTTTCATTCTTATTTATCTTTATACTCTCTTTGAAGATCAAAATCTATTTTCTCTTACTCTTTCTTTTTGAAAATCTTTTTGGGGAAATTCTTTTGGGTTATACAAGTAAGGTTCGAGAATATATTCTCTTCTATATATTTTTCTTGAGAGTCTTCTTACTATTTGTTTTAAAGTTCAATCTTAAAGAACTATTCTTCTCCTACTTTTCTTTTTGAAAAATCCTTTGGAGAAAATATTTTGAGTTTTACAAGGTAGCTTTGAGCAAATCATTCCACTCTCTCATTTTTACTTGAAAAATATTTTTGAGAGGAATATCCTTACTCTACCATGCTTCAAATTTTATAAATCATTTTAGGGTGCATTAAGGTTTTTACATTGTATAACTCAGCTTATTGAGAAGCATTTCATTGTGCGAATAATTCATTCCTTATATCATTTGTATTTACGGTTCGAATTGTGAACTGTGGTGAGGTAGCTATGCCTCGTGTGGAAGTAGCAAAATGTAAAGAGGTAGCTATGCCGTGTAAGCAGCGGATTGTAAAGAGGTAGTTACGCCTCGTGTATGCAATAGATTGTAAAGGGAAGCTTTGCCCTAGTAAGAAGCGGATTGTAATGGGAAGCTCTATCCCAGTTTTAAGGAGCAGATGGTGGAATCCTTGGGTGGTTTGCCCAAGGCGAGGACATAGGCGAGAGTTGCCAAACCTCAGTTAAAAACTTTGTGTTTGCGCTCCCTTTTTCCTACTCTATTTAATTTTCGTACTTTACTTTTTGCACTTGTATACTTATGTTCAATTTGTGCTAAATGTTATAATTATTTTAAATATTTGCATACATTATTATTTGTAGGATTCATGCTTGTTTAGAAAAATCCTAGTTTGTGTTATATCTATTGTGGAATTAAAGTAGAGATAAATTGACTTAGAAAGAATTTTTAAATACCCAATTCACCCCCCTCTTGAGAATACACCATAACTCTCAATTGGTATTTGAGCCTTGTTACAAAAAGCTTAAATGCATTTGTTAAATATCGCAATGGCTCACGTTGGTGTATCCCTATTTTGTGAGGGACAATCTTGTTCTAGGCCTCCAATTTTTTGTGGTGAAAATTTTACTATTTGGAAATTAAAAATGAGTTTTTTTTATCAAATCTATGGATTGGAGGGCTTGGAGAATAATAACTAAAGGAAATTTTGTGCCTATGAAATTTGTTGATAATATTGAAATTCCTAAATTAGAGAATAAGTTAAATGAGCATGATATGAATTTATTGCAAATTAATTCAAGTGCTTTGAACATGATTTATTGTGCTTTAGATGTCAACATTTTAAAGGAAATCATGGCATGCTCAAGTGCAAAGGAGATATGGGATGAACTCAATAGGAGATATGAAGAGACAAAGGAGAATGTAACTACCACTCCAGATGCTTTAAGATCAAAAGATCAAGAAGGAGAAAATGCTTACTTTATTGCTCAAACCGACAAAGAGGTACATTACTCTCCTTCTATTTCTTTAAATAATTCATGCACTAATTCTTGTGAGTTATCTTGTGAAAATTCTAGTGAATCATGTGATCTGGTGGTGATGATAGCATGCCATCTTATGAGGAATTACAAAAGGGATTTATTAAGGCTCATAAGATTCTAATAAAGTTGTCCAAAAAGAAAACATTTTTGAAAAATGAAAATAAAATTTTAGCAAAACAAATAGTTGATTTAAAAGAATCTTATAATATCCTAAAGAAGGAAAAAAAAAAATGAAAGTTGTGAGATTTGAAAACAAGAATGAAAATTTGGAAAAAGAGCTGAAAGTCTTATGATCCCAAATTTTGAGTGATAATACAAAGGATCTTCTTATTTCTGAACTTGAGTGTAAAGCAAACACCATGACCAAAGAGTTTGTAAAATTGCAAACAATTTGCAAAGGCTTAAAAGATTTAAAAATTATAAGCCTAGAAAGAAAAGTAGAGGACCAATCTAAGATCATTTACACATTTGCTAGGGGCAAAGAAAGTTTTGACAAGCTCTTAGGCTCTCAAAAGATGACCTTAGATAAGGAAGGTATAGGTTTTAATGACATTGAAAATAGGAAGAAGAATAACCTTTATATGGGGTACTTTGTAAGAGCATCTAAACATTATGCTAGTACCTCCTCCGGTCCATATGCTCACATCACGTGCTTTTTATGCAAAAAGGAAGGGTCATATCAAATTTGATTGCCCTTTCAAAAGAAAAGGTGTGAAACACAAACAAGTCTGGAGAGTCAAAGAAATGTCGTGTTTTAACCCTCCAAGACTCAAAGAAGAATGGGTTATCAAGAAAATCAACCCCTTAGAAACCAAGGAAAAATGGGTTCCAAAAGGAATTACATAAAATTTTTTTTCCTTAGTTTTTAGAATTTGTCTAAAAGGGGTAGTGATAATTAATTAGGAATAGTGCTTAAATGTCTAGTCTTAGTATACACATTCACTGTGATACTAAGAACCATTGAAAAGCAAGCCAATATGAAAATTTTGTGTGATAAATCCAATCTAATCATTTAGCGTTAACATATCATAATGATTGGACAAAATATGATAATTTTGGTTATAGCTTGCTCAAATAAACCCACTTCCAAATGGACAAACATGTCTTCATTTGTTAAATGAGTTTAATGCTATATGAATGCTTAAATGTGATTATCTTAATTACAGCATATTTTGTCCATTACACAAGCTTGAGTTTTAGGGACTTGATCATAGTACTATTAATCTTTTATCCGTAAACTCATCCAAGAGCTTTCAAGAAAGATCATAATACTAGAGTTGCTAGATTTTCACATTTTTTTTTAATAAACATCTTTAGTGGAAAGATTGGATGATGTTATCTAAGATGGGTTCTCTGAAGATAAATTCCAATACTAATCCAAGAACCCTCACTCAACCTTGAACCTCAAAGTATTTGTAAAATGCAATATGTTTTATTATTCACATCATACGGTTGAGCTAAACAGAAAGTAATGTTATTCTGAATACTCTTTTGTTGACTTTTTGAGTCCGATCTCTGATTTTGATGCTGACGAAACACAAGGATCTTATGTGTGCATCAAGTTTGTGAGCAAGTTTGCATATGCATGAGAGTGGATTTATGGAAATCTAAGGAACTTAAAGATCATACTCCTTGCATATTCAATGAGAAAATGAAGAGCAAAAGAAGAAGACTTGTTTGTGCTTCATTTGTAAATGCATTTATTATGTTTGGGCCTATAATATTGTGGTCTGTAATAATGCATGGCATGCATAATGTGAATGATAAGCTAACCATGACCGTAGATTGACCATAGGGAACCAAATGACCGTAGGGCATCTTTTGGTCTACCGATGTCGGATTTTTAAGGTTAGCTCAAAGACCATAGACTGACTTTAGGTCCCTAAATATCACATGAAAAGTCTCCTATATCTTAGAAGTAACAATCATGTGAACATGAGTGACTTCAAAAGAAAATTAGGACTTAAATGCATAATCTTTCTGTGTTCGGTCGACCGAACTAGAACACACATAGACCTTCGGTCGACCGAACCTCCCCAGGGTCAACAGTTGATCATTTGTTCGACCAAGTTTGAAATGATATTCAACATTCTGGTCGACCAAACTAGCACGTGAGAAATCCCAATGCCCTAGTTGAACCGAACTTGACCTAGTCTATTGAACCTCAAAGGGTTCAAAATTGCCCGAAGACAGTCGACCAAACCTATAGTTCAAAAATGCCCCGGTCGACCGAACTCAGTAATATGGTCGACCGAACCTCTCGAGTTCGTCAATTTTTTATCGCATGTAAACGAGATTAATTTTAATTAAACATCATTAATATTTTTCTAAAATGACCTCCATATCCTCAATGGTCATAATTTTCCCCAAGTCTATATATACCCCTTTATTTGTCTTAATTAGTAGTTGATTAGCAAAATCATTAAGAAAAAATCTCTCAAATTTTTATACTCATTTTTTTATCCTCTCTTTATTATTACTTTGAAAAATCTATTTTTAAGAGAGCATTATATTTATCTTGGACATTTGTTTTTAAAGATCATATTGCTTACTCTCACATCTTGTTTATTCTTTCAAATCTTATTTTTGAGAATAAATGAAAGTTTTCTTCATATATATTCAATGATATATATTTTTGGAGAAAACTTGTTTATTTCTTGTGAATCTTGCACACATATTACAAGACTTCAAAGGCTCATATATTCTTCATTACAAAATTATTTTTGAGCAAAAATCCTAGTTCCCCTAAGCTTTATTTAAAAAACTAGTTTTTGGGAAATCTCTTGACATATTGAAAAGAGTACCTTGAGCATATTCTTATTTTAATATCTTTGCTTGGAAGGTCTTTTACTCTAGTTAGTAAAAAAATCATTTTTCACACTCAGTCTTTATTGAGAAATTTTTTTTTTTTTGGTGAAAAATTCACATTCTCACATTGAGCTTTAATTCATATCATACGTGAGTGTATTTCTGAGCTTATTGTTGTACACATCTGCTTGTATTAGAAGCACATTTGTTTGTACGAAAAAATTTATTTGATTATCTATTGTATTCCTAACGAGTGGTGGGAAGAAAGAGACTAACCCTGTGAATAGTCCCGGATTGGCTTTGACCCGGTAAGGAAAGTTAGGTGCACCATCCTGATAAGGTATTGTATTAGGTGATGCTCCACCCATTAAGCGAGCTGTAGTGGAATCCTCTTGTAAGGTTCCGAACCCGAGTGGGTTCCTACATATAAATTTTTCAACGAACGCAATAAATTTTAATTATTTTATTACTAGAGCACTAATTAGCTTTACTACAAATATACGTCTCAAATGTTAAAATTAAAATTTCTAAAATTCTAAAGTACACAACCATATTCTAAATTGTATTATGCTAATTTTTTTTTATTCTACTATGCTCTTTCTACTCCTGCCCATGCACTTGCTACACCAGATTTCTGGTACCCTCTTCAAATTATCTGAAAATGTAAAATAATGATTAGGGTGAGACAACGCTCAGTAAGTAAATAAGATTATTATTAGTGTGTGGACAAAATGATCTTTCATAATATTATAATTTCATAAAATAATATTTAATAATATAACTTCAAAACTGCTTTTAAAATTTCTACATAAAACTTTTACCATCAACTATAGCAGTAAAATCTTATAACCATATATTGTAATTGTTAAATTAAACTTTTAACTTTAAAATCGTAACTATAATATTTAATTATATACATATATACTTTTTTCTTATACGTTACTTTTCCGTCAAATCATAAATAGCTCTATACACATAATTAAATATGTATATACATGTATTGTAAAAACCATCCTTAGGCCTGTTAGTCGTAAGTCATGTTTTTGTTAGCCGTAAGTTATGTTTACCCCCATAATTGGGTTGTGCGGTCCGAAAATTGGACTTAGTTGGCTAGTCGACCAAACTAAATCAACATACATCATCATTAAGTGAGATTTTCCCTATTAAACCCTGGTCCGACCCTAGTGTGCACTCAGGAGAAATTCACTACATATAAAATCACTCTGTAAACAGTGTGTGTTCACTCTAGTCCGTTTAAACTTTAAGTTGCAGTATCGAGCATTCGTAATTTTCTGTATCGTCTGAGCCATAAAGGGTTTTGAAAACATCTTATTATTTAATTTATACAATTAAAATAATATTATGAAAATCTCATTTTTACTCATATTTTCGTGAAATACGTAACGTAAAAATTAACTCATGTCAATTTTACTCATATTTTCATGAAATATGCAATGTAGAAATAAACTCAAGCCACACAAATTTCGTATTAAAAATATTTTATTAAATAGAAATTAATGTTGTAAAATATCTGAGGGGTTTAAAATATTTTTCTTAACTAAAAAATAAATGCAAGTATATTAAAGATAAAACTAGTATAATTAAATATGCGTAAAAATAAACTTTAGAGAATTTTATGAAAATAACTAACATAATCAAAATTTACTTACAAATAAATTCGGGTATAAATTTTAAATAAAAATCTAACAAAATAAAATTTACTTACCCTTACTTAACCTTGTGAGACAGTCACAACGAATATCTCTGAAAATGAGATCAGAAATAGTGGGTGAGTGAGAATTTTAATTATAAAAAAAATTCTCTCCACCACTAATTCTTTCACTCATTAATCCTTCTCTTCTCTTGAAATTTTTTTTGTAAAAAATGAAGGTTGAGAGTTTCCTATTTATAAACAAATTTTGGGGAGGAAAATTGCATTTTCAAATGTATAGGGAGGGGTGAAATTTTAATTTTAATATTTTCAAATTATTGGTGGAAGATGAGATGACATGTGGGATGTGAGATATAGTGGGATGTCGGGTGTTATGTTTTGCAATTGGGTTGCCAACACTTCTCTGTTTTTTCTTTTTTCTTTCTTCCCTTTTTTTTTCTTATTATTATTATCTTTAGTTATGTATATTATTATGCATATTATTTGGGAAGAAAGCTTGAACTGTACAATGAGTAGAGTAGGAATCACCATTAATTAGATTTTTATTATTTATTATAAAGGAAGAAGTAAGTTCGAGTCCAAAACTCTTGTGGGCCCCACATGGTCTTGTGGGCCCTACACAGTTTGAGAGTCATGTGGGCCCCACACAACTCCAATATGTCTTACACAATTTTGTGGCGCCACATAACTTTGGGACTCATGTGGGTCCCATGTGGTCTTGTAGGCCCCACATAGCTTTGGGACTCATATGGGCCTTATGTGGTTTTGTGGGCCCCACATGTGCTGGATATGAGAATGATCACCTATATTACGAGATTTATGAAGTGTATACAAGGATACTGATGTAGAAAGGAATTGGTCGACCTGTGTCCTATGGTTCAACCCTCAAACAAGCACATGCACTCAAAACACACTTCAGTTTGTAACTCTTTGTAGGTACATATGGACATTAAGACTTTCGGTGCATGAAGATCGTAGTTGATATGCCGAAGCAAGTTCGAGTCTTAGACTCGTGTGGGCCTTACTCGATCATGTGGGCCCCACATAGGGTACCTATTTTATTATTGTTATTTTATCATATATTTCTACAAATTATGTCAATCAAAACATTATTTTATATATATGTACTTATTTATATGTACAAAAAATGTCTACCCTATTTATCCTATGAAATTCCATTTTGACTAGACCGACCTACAGGGAGCGACTAAGCCGCAATAGTTTTTGAGCACTTGCTAAGATAATATCTTTCTTAGGCATCAAACATGGAATCGAAGATCCTACAGAAAGGCACCTATGTATTGATATTAACTTAATAAAAATTTTTATTATTTTATTATTATTATTATGCTTTAATCATATATATATTTTTGGGGTCATTACATCCTCCCCTCCTTATAAAAATTTCGTCCTCGAAATTTGTTAAGTTAAAATGTGTACTATATTTGTGCTCTTGGTTTGAAAGTTTGGTTAAGTCTTATTATAGGACCAATTTGGTAAAATATTTGTTTGGGAGACTAAAGTGAGAATCGTTGGTCTAATAGGGGTTGCAGTAGAATGACTCAAAAAATATGGAAAAGGATTGAACAAAATTATATACATATATATATATATATATGTTATACATATCTCATAAATTACAATAAAATAAAAGTGAAATAAAATCCGGTCTTTAGAGCCTTAGCTCAACGTTAACATAAATTGAAGTGTTAGCGGTGTCACTACTATCTGGCTGGGTTCTTTCTTAGTGGCGTTGACCTCTTGTAATGTCGCCAGCTAGGGTTGAAAAAAGGGAGAGAACGCCCGTTTGTTTGACAAGGGAGGAAGAGCTGCCTTTTTACCCTTGTAGCCTGTAGTGGGGATGCTCATAATGAGCCATCAATGGCCCGTACATGAGTCTCAATGCGTATTGGATCTCTTGGAAATTGTGGAGTAGACCAGCATTATCATAAACCCTTAGTGTGGTGACTGCAATGTTGCCATTGTAAGGGGTAAGGCTCATTGGTGTGATGTTAGTTGTAAGTGTTGAACTTATAGGTCAGATCCCGTTTTGATTATAACAAATACCTTGGCACTTAATTTTTGATGAGTTTGTGTGCAGGATCAATTGGAGGTTTCTATATGATGCACATGGACTTGAAGAAAATAAAGACCCGAAATATTTATCTATTGTATTTTTATTTTAATTGGGTCTGTAATACTTAAGGCATTTTGGTTTATAATAATTAATACATATCATGCATGATAGGGTTTAAGCTTAAAAAGACCTAAACTGACCTTAGGACCCTCATGTTTGCATTAAAATGGGTCCTATAGTCTTAACATTAATCATCATAAGAATAGGAAAAATTTTATAAGAGGAAAATGACCAAAATGCCCAAGGATGGCATGTTTGGTCGATCGATCGACCGAACCTCCCACGGTCAACAAGTTAACCGCTCGGTCAACCGACCAGAAACATATAGGCAATGCCCTGGTCAACCGAACCCCCACGTGGGAACTTCCAACCGCCTAGTCGATCGAACCTCCTAGTTCAAAATGATCTGGTCGATCGAACCGCGTGGATTTGCAAAATCGCCTTCATACCCTCAAGTACGGTCGACCATCTTCTCAGTTCAATTTTTACCTGGTCGACCCAATTGGATACTAGGGTCAACCGAACCTCAAGTACGGTCAATCGAGCCTCTTAGGTTGTTGAATTTTTATTAAAAGTTAAAATGGATTAAAAACTTACTTAATCTTTTTCAAAAATACCCAACGTGTCCCCAACGACTATATTTTTTCCAAATTCTATGTGAAGCCCTTCATTTGCAAAAAATAAGCATTGATTAGGATTTAAGATTAGGAAAAATTCTCTGAAAATATTTTTTTCCAAAATCCTTATACTTTCATATCTCTTCAATCCTATTCGAAAAACCTACCTCTTGTACTCATCTAGCCACTTGCTTTGAAAAAAGGTAGTGTTTTCATATCATTTGTATAAGCTAAACTCTCCCTTGTTTATATTTGATTATGTGTTGATTTTTTGGAGAGTTAGCTAAGGTTTTTCCCATAATATTTCATTCATAAATATTTGATTGAGAAAAACCCTTGTGTGGATTTTGATCTTGCATCTTCATTGCATGTTTTCATAAGCTTGATTTGTGCTTTGATGAAAACATTTTTAGCAAGCTTAAAAACCCTATTATCTACTATGCTTGATATTTGAGAAATATTATTTGAGATATTTGTTAGGGTTTTAGAGAGCCTATGAATAATCACATTACAAGCATATTGGCTTGACATCAAAAGCCTCACTCTCACATACACACATTGATTTACATCCTGTTTGAGAGTTACCACATTGGTTAATAAAATCTCACTTGAACTTGATATCCTATCATATGTGAGTGCATTATTTGGTTGAGCATATTGGTAAACATATGCTTAGCTTAAGAAGCATATTTGGTTGTACATAAAAATTTGTATTTCATTATTCTATTCCAGTCAAGGGCCTGAAGAGGGAGACTAGCCCTATCAAATAGTCCCAGATTGGCTTTGACCCGGTTAGGAAAGCTAGGTGCACCATCCTATTAAGGTTTGTTTAGGTTGAGGACAGCCCCGCTAATTGACCTGGTTGTAACCGATGCTGCTCCACCCGTTAAGTGAGCAATAGTGGTAATCGTTGTGCTTGTGAGCTAAGGCAGGAATGTAGACAGTATTGGCTGAACACCGATAACATATCGTGTGTGCATTTTATTTTTCCACAAATTTACTTACTGCATATGTATGTTATATTGTGAATGCTGCGCAGGATTTACTTTCCACATATTAATCCTATCTGCACATTTGGGATTGCTTAGAAATACCCTAGGTTGCGAAATAATACTAATATCTTACTTAACCTAGGAGAAAAAGTTTAAAATTCCAATTAACCCTTCCCCTCTTGGGAATACACCAATTCTAACAGTAAGCTTCATAGACGGAATATTGTCGATAAGGATGAGGGTATGAGTGGTTGAGAAAATAGCCGAGGCACTGCTCGGGGCGGTAGTGGTGGAAGAGGTAAGATGGATAATTGGCGGGGCAGTAGTTAAAATGGTGGACTCTTCAATTGATCCCCACCTACGACGACAGTTCTCAAACCAAAAGCATACATTTTTCGGTTCAATTGGACTATGTCATCGGAGTCGTGCTACAAGCAAAATAGCCTACTCCACAGAAGGGAGTTCCCCTTGCCTGCTGTGGAAGGCCTCCTCTAAAATCTTCAGCCGTTCCTTGCTGGGTTTCCACCTTTGGATTGGTGATCTAGTTCTGCTCTCAGTAACTTGGGGAATTGGGTGATTTGACAACATTTTCAGTTAAATGAAACAAGTAATGAGACAACTAAGAGAAAATTTGGGAAGAGCTAACCTTTGCAAACCAAAATGTGGTTGTTCAAGATGGTAGAAAGTTGTGATGCTTAGAGTTCGAGGAGAGCAGACCCATTTTATAGGGGAACGGCCGCGTGTCATGGAAATCAAGAAAGAGTGACATGTGCTGCGAGAATTGAGAGACAGTGACATGTGTTGCAAATATCGAGCGCATGACGCGTTTTGCAAAAATCGAGGGAGAGTGACGTGTGTCACGAGACTCAAGAGAGAGCGACACGTACCGTGGATATTAAGCACGCGATGCATTTTGCAAAAATTGAGGGAGAGGGACGTGTGTGGCGAGATTCGAGGGAGGTCGGTGCATGCCACAAGTGATGCGTTTTTCAAAAATACAGGGAGGGCAACGTGTGTAATGGAAATCGAGAGAGAGCGACGTGTATTGCAAAATTCGCGGAATCAAAGTTTTGTTCAGGTTTCTACATCTTTATTAATGTTTTAACTATAATTAATCCCATTCTTAGATCACCACTTGAGAGGGTGGCCTAGTGGTAAGGAACTGGCTGTGTATCCATGTGATCGTGAGTTCGAGTCCCCACTTCGCTCAGGTGGTCTCATGCCTTGGCCTTGTTTCGGGGTTAAGTGAGCTATAGCCGATGATTCCCCCCCATGAGGCTTTTTTTTTTATTTGTTTATTTATTTATCTTTTATTTATTTATTATTAAGTTACTTTGAGCCACCTATGTACATTTTTGTATAAGGAGTTCTACTCTAATATATACTACTGTGGACAACACTGGTCAGGTCTGGTTAATTTCATCAACTATTTTTGAAGAAGAATTCTACAATAATTGAATGATGAACTTGATTTTTTTTTTTAATTTAAATATAACATAGTAACATTTAAATTGCATTTAATTTCTTAGAAACTAATACAAAATTAAAATTAAAGATTTCGTCAAAATCTATATTCCTAAATTAAGCTTGAATGTTTTGATGAGAACTGAATATGCAATGTAAAAATACATATTCGTATTCAACTTGCACATGCAAAAGAATTTTGGGTAAATCCAGAGTTCATAATAGACTGTTTGTTCATATCTATTATTATGTGTAGCACCTCCAAACCCAGTAGGGTCTAACGTGCTACTTCTTATATTTTTAGTGAAAATAATAATAGTGAAAATAAATAAATCTCGAATATTATTATATTATTATATTTATATATTTGATTATGAATATGAAAATTTTAAATTATTAATGCATCTGATCTAGCAATTAATTATGAATCATCAATATGGGTATGTGTTTCGACAAACATAAATAACATATTTAAATTAATTAACATGTTTTCAATAATACTACCATTTTTCTTAGAGAATATAGGATTGTTACCTGTCCTTGGGAGCCTTCACGTTAATCTCATTTCCTCTAATGTTACTATCTTTAGGATCCATTCTTAAACAATGATCAATTGTTATTTTAAAATCATAAATCTATTGTTAACGTATAATAATATGACAGACTAAAATAAATATTTTAAACTACCCAATCCAACCCAAATCATGTTTTATGCCTAAGCTCTAGTAAAATCTATATGCTAGAGTATGCGGGACCTATATTCTATTCTCTAATACCAATTGTAAGGACTCGAACCCGAGTGGGTTCCTACATATAATTTTTTTAACGGACGCAATAAATTTCAATTATTTTTATTACTAGATTACTAATTAGCTTTATTACAAATATACATCTCAAATGTTTAAATTAAAATTTCTAAAATTCTAAAGTACACAACCATATTCTAAATTGTATTATGATAAATTTTTTTTATTCTACTATGCCCTTTCTACTCCCACCCATACTCTTGCTACGCCAGATTTCTGGTACCCGCTTCAAATTATCTGAAATGTAAAATAATAATTGGGGTGAGACGACGCTCAGTAAGTAAATAAGGTTATTATTACTGTGTGGCCAAAATGAGCTTTCATAATATTATAATTTCGTAAAATAATATTTAATAATATAACTTCAAAATTGCATTTAAAATAAATGTAAATTTAAAATTTTCTACATAAAACTTTTATCATCAACTATAGCAGTAAGATTTTATAACCATATATTGTAATTGTCAAATTAAACTTTTAATTTTAAAATTATAACTATAATATTTAATTATATACATATATATTTTCCCTTATACATTTCCTTTATATCATCATTAGGCACAAAAATGGCCTTATTCACATAAACATATATTTTTCCTTCAAATCATCAATAGTTCTGTACACATAATTATATATGTTTATACATATATTTTAAAAATCACCCTTAGGTCTGTTAGCCGTAAGTCATGTTTCTATTAGCCGTAAGTCATGTTTACTCGCATGACTGGGTTGTGCAGTTCGAAGACTGGATTTAGCTGACTGGCCGACCAAACTAAATCAATGTACATCATCATTAAGTGAGATTTTTCCTATTAAACCCTGGTCCGACCTAGGTGTGCACTTAGGAGAAATTCACTACTATATAAAACCACTCTGTAAACAGTGTGGGTGCACTCTGATCCGTTTAACTTTTAAGTTGTGGTACCAAGCATTCGTAATTTTCTGTATCGTCTAAGCCATAAGGGGTTTTGAAAACATCTTATTATATAATTTATATAATTAAAATAATGTCATGAAAATCTCATTTTTACTCATTTTTTCGTGAAATATGTAATGTAAAAATCAACTTATGTCATCTTTACTCATATTTTCATGAAATATGTAACGTAAAAATAAACTCATGCCGCACAATTTTCGTATTAAAAATATTTTCTTGAATAGAAATTAATGCTGTAAAATACTTGAGGGGTTTATACATTTCTTAACTAAAAAATAAACGCTAGTATATTAAAATAAAAACTAATATAATTAAATATGCGTAAAAATAAACTTTGGAGAATTTTATGAAAATAACTAACATAATCAAAATTTACTTACAAATAAACTCGAGTATAAATTTTAAATAAAAATCTAATATAATCAAATTTACTTACCCTTACTTAACCTTGTAAGACAGTCACAACGAATATCCCTAAAAATGAGATCGAAAATAGTGGGTGAGTGAGAATTTAATGATAACAAAAATTCTCCCTCCACCACTAATTCTCTTACTCATTAATCTTTCTCTTCTCTTGAAACTTTTTTGTGAAAAATAAAGGTTGAGAGCTTCCTATTTATAGGAAAATTTTGGGGAGGAAAATTGTATTTTCAAAAGTGTGGGGAGTTATTGGTGGAAGATGGGATGGCATGTGGGATATGGGATGTAGTGGGATGTGGGGTGATGTGTTTTGCGATTGAGTTGCCAACACTCCTCTTTTTTCTTTTTTTTTCTCTTCCTTTTTTTCCTTATTATTATTATCTTTAATTATATATATATATATATATATATATATATATTACACATATTATTTGGGAAGAAAGTGTGAATTGTAGAATGATGAGCAGAAGTCACCATTAATTTTATTTTTATTATTTATTATAAAGGAAGAAGCAAGTTCGAGTAAAATACTCTTGTGGACCCTACACGGTCTTGTGGGCCCTGCACAGTTCGAGACCCATGTGGGCCCCACACAGCTCCAATATGTCTTACAAGATTTTATGGCCCCATATAACTTCAGGACTTATGTGGGCCCCACGTAGTCTTGTGGGCACCACATAACTTCGGGACTCATGTCGGCCTTATGTGGTTTTGTGGGCTCCATATGCGCTGGATATGGGAATGATCACCTATATTGCAAGATTTATGAAGTGTATACAAGGACACTAATGTAGAAAGGAATTGGTCGCCCTATGTCCTATGGTTCAACCCTCAAACAAGCACATGCACTCAAAACACACTTTAGTGTGTAACTCTTTGTAGGTATATATGGATTACATGAAGACTTTCGGCATATGAAGATTGCAGTTGACATGTCGAAACAAGTTCGAGTTCAAGACTCATGTGGGCCCCGCCCGGTCATGTGGGCCCTGCATAGGGTACCTATTTTATTTTTATTATTATTATTATTTAATCATATATTTCTACAAATTATGTCAGTCAAAACATTATTTTTTATGTATATGTCCTTATTTACATATACAAACAGTGTCTACCATGTTTATCCTATGAAATTCCATTTTGACCAGGCTAACCTCCAGGAAGCGACTGGACCACAATGGTCTCTAAGCACTCACTAAGATAAGGTCTTTCTTAGGCATCAAACATGGAATCAAGGATCCTACAAAAAAGCACCTATGTATTGATATTAACTTAATGACCATTTTTATTATTTTATTATTATTATTATGCTTTAATCGTATGTATAATTTTAGGGTCATTGCACCTCTTTGCTTCGGAGCTTGAGGTGGGGACGTAGGCAGTATTGTCTGAACCCCGATAACATTTCTTATACCTGCTTTTAATTTCTGTAATTTAAATTTCAGCACTTGAATGTTTGCATTTAATTCTTGTTTAAATTAATGATTGTATAGAAAGACCCTAGTCTTGCATAATACTACTGCTGAAATTTGAATTAACCTAGAAAGAAAATTTTTAATACCCAATTCACCCCATCCCTCTTGGGAATACACCAATTCCAACAATTGGTATCAGAGCCTCGTTACACTAGACTTAAAACGTTTTTAAAAAAGATTGCAATGGCTCGTATTGGTGTATCCCCATTTGGAGAGGGACAGTCACTTACTAGTCCTCCATTGTTTTGTGGTGTTAATTACACCCAATGGAAAATTTGAATGAGTATTTTTATAAAATATATGGACTGGAGGGCCTGGCAGGTGATTGATAAAGGAATTTGTATGTCAGTTGAAAATGATAATAGTTTAATACATGCAAATTCACATGTCATGGATTTATTATATTGCGCTTTAGATTCCAATATTTTGCTTGAGATTTTGGCATGTGCTAGTGCAAAGGAAATCTAGGATGAACTTGAAATAAAATATGGAGAATCTCAGGAGAATGAAACCACCACTCAAGAAGTGGTAAATGATAGGGCAATTGCTTTATCAGTCGTTGAGGTATATGATTCTATCTCTGCCTCTATTGATGATTCTTGTGCTAAATGATGTGTTGTGTTGTATGCTGAATCATCTGTTGATAATACTACTAATGATGCATGCTATGATTCTGGTGAAAAACATTGCAATACATTGTGTTTTGAATCATTTGATAAACTTTGTGATAATACTTGTAAATGATTCATGTGATGTGTATTGTGAAGAATCTTGTGATGAATCATATGTTGAAGTTTTTAATGAAAGCATGCCCTCAAACAAAGAACTAAAATGTACTTTATTTAAAATGCATAAGCTTCAAGTTTAGTTGTCTAAATAGAAAACAATTTTGAAAATTGAAAATAAGAAAGTGGCAAATCTACTAGAATTGAAAGAATATAATGCCACTCTTGGAAAGAAAAAGATTAAGAAAATCTTGAAAATTATCTGCTTGGAAGAAGTAATGGATGATTATTCTAGCATAACAGCCAAAGCTAAAATTAAAAAGAATAATCATAATAAATCCTTAGAAATTAAAAATAAAAATATTTTCAAAAAGGATTTAGGATTTTCATGTGATTCTCACTGTTGTGCCTCATCGAGCAATCATAAGAATCGTAAGCCTAATCTTTCACGTCTTTTCAAACTTGCTTACACTGTAAGAGAAAAAGTCACTTTCGATTTACTTGCTCATCCAGAAGTGTCAAAGGCTTAGAAAAAGAAATGAAATGGATAATTAGTAAAGCAAAACCCATAGGACCTAAGGAAAAATGGATTTAAACTAAATTTATCGAACTAGTTAATTTTCTCTTAGACCCTAGGATTTAGATTTAGGGGTTAGTAATGCCAATAAGCTTGAGAGGTGGCTTTGGTTCAAAATATAGAAGCTTAGTATACATATCCGCTTCCAAATGGATAGGGCAATTGTGCTTGGTATATATTTCCTACTACTTAACTCATGCTTTAATATAAACATCTTAAGTTAAGCATACTTTGTCCATTTCACAAAGTTGAAGTTTAGGGATTCATCTCACTATATAACCTTTATCCCTAAGCTTATCTTTTAACATAAAGGCCTGGATCGAAACTTAGACACTTCTCTAGGTTTTAGCACTAATGATCATAAATGCCTATTATACAAGTGCAAGTTAAAATACATCCTCCTCGTAATCAAAATTAGAGGCATCCGCTAAGAGAATCAAGCTCCTCATCAAAGTAAATCAAAATATTCCCTTTGAGTTTAAAATATAAAAATCCTTTATTTTGGTTCACCACCATCCATAGAACTCTTTACCAAATCACGATCATATCTGGTAAAGATTATACCTATCCATCGGTTTGTATCCTTGCTACAAATCATGATCATATCTATCGGATATTTTCCATTCTCCGAAAGAGCATTGCTCAAGAAAATTCACATACTCATAAATGCTCTTTGCCTAAGCGGTTGGACATATTCAATTCCACACGAATATCCTGAATCATGTCCACTCATAATGAATACTCTTCAAACTTAACAGAAATTTTAATCCTTAAGAGTATTTAATCTTGTGCCTCTCACATGCATTGAGATTCATAAGAAAAGAGGCAGACATTGGCTTATCATCTTGACAAATATTCATTGTGACTTTTTGGTCCGATAAGCCTAAAGCATTCATCGCCATTATTAAATCACGAAAAATCTAAAACACTTGGCTAAGTAATTAGAAAATGAAAATTGCATAAAATGAGTAAAGTACATAATTGAGGGGGAGCATTTATTCTTCATATCTATATAAATTAAAATGCTCTCATATTCTTATATCGTTTATGCCTTTATGCCTATATGCCTATATGTGTATAGCATTGCAGCACTGTGCATGATTTAATAAATGGTTAAAATTTATTTGATGGATAGTTTATGTCTTTTCCTAACATGAACTACTATTGATCTATAGTGAATATCTTGAGTTGATTATACTACCTAATTGCATGCTTGTATTGAAAGCTTCCTGCATGGCGGATGCAGTGGGTGTGAATTGCATGTTGGTAGTGGATTATGGGTTGTTGCATGATTTATATGAATATTCTATTGAGAACAACCAACTATCAAGTACAGGTTTTATGGAAAAACGTCCAATTTACAGACGACATGCTGTTGAAATTTCGGTAGATTTTTCCCAAAGTAAAACCTTGTACGAAGATGATTGTGTTAAAATAAATGATAAAACACTTTTGAAAGGATGAGTGAAAACTAATTGAATATTAAATTTCATCCTAGCATGATCATCGAATAGTTAGAGGAGCTCAGCTCCATCCCTAGATAAAGGGCATAAAGAACTCATATGCATCATGCTTCACTTTTTGAATATTGAGACTCTTCTAAGAACCCTTAACATCATATCCCGCTCTTAAAGCTCTATGTTTTGATGTGGATTGTTCTCGGTTATGTGTTTTATTTCATGCCTTAATATATATTTTCATATGCATGTGTGACCTATAGGGATGATTATATTGGTCGAATGGTAAAATGAATAAATCTTAATCCAATATATTCGTTTTAAAAGACTTTAAAAATGATTGCTTATACTACTTGGCATGCTTAATGAAATTAATCCTTATTAAGTATAAACAGTTTATTTCATCTAAGCTAAATCTCAAATCAATAGGGGAGAGCTCTTGAAATAAAATTTCTATCTTGTTTGTACTCACTAATATTCTTAGGCTTAGGATGTGCATTGAAACGTATTGTGGCACATGCTTGATTATTGTGTTTTTATTAAACACCTTAAGTGAAAAAATATAATACTTGTCATATAGTCTCTGAATTTTTCATATGATCTTGCATGTGATTGCTAAATCTTTAGGATCATTGTGGTTTTGTTTTTCTAGTTATATTTTGTGTGCTTAAATGACATACCAGAAAAATTCTGCTTGCCTGAGCATGATTTTTAAAGTTCTTCTTCAGCAAGCACACCCCTAGCACTTCTTGAAAACATCATAAGGGATATACATATATATTTTTATTTACATATATTTTGTTATAATTTGGCAAGAAATGATTTGACATGTGACATACCTTATTTTCTTGCTTATGTGCCTAAATGCTATATCTTTAACATTGTTTTAATGCCCAAAATACTATATGATAAAAAGAGGAGAATTTTTTTTCTGAACTTAAACGTTAAAAAAGGGGGTAACTAATTTTTTTTAAGGGGAGTTTCCTCTGCTAAGTTTTTTTTATGACCAAATTTTTTTTATACTTAGCTTAACCCTTTTGTTGATGCTAAAAGGGGGAGATTTTCTGTGAGCAAAATGGTGAACTTTGTTATGACAATTAAGGGGAGTGGTTTGCTGAGTTGCATGCATGTGTGCCTGTGCTTTATTGTCAAAACAAAATGCATATTATCTTAAATGTCTTCTTTGCAAATATGCATGAGTTGTGTACTACTTATTTTTAAGAAATGCATATTGTTAGGGGGAGTCTTTTCTGGCTTATCCCACTTTGCTCATGCGTGTTTGTCATCATCAAAAAGGTAGATATTGTTGACTTTTTGAGTCTCTTCTCTGGTTTTGATGTTGACGAAATACAAGAATCTTATGTGTGCATCTAGTTTGTGAGCAGGTTTGCACACACATGAGAGTGGATTTATGGAAGCCAAAGGAACTTAAAGATCATACTCATGGCATATTCAATGAGAAAATGAAGAGCAAAAGAAGAAGACTTGTTTGTGCTTCCTTTGTAAATGCATTTATCGAAACAACCTGCTAAAATTTTTTTTTTTAAATATACATATATACTGATACACTGCTCCGATACCTTCTAATATAAATCTATCTATCAACCTAAGCAGCGAGAAGCTAAATTCATATATATTTACAATACTAGAGTGCTAGGTTATTCTAAAAATACACATACATAACCGAACTAGGCTACACAACAGTACTTCTTTCCCTAAAAAGACACACCCTACTAATAAGGTAGCATTGTAGCCCCTCTACCTGTGAGCCTAATTTGCTCGCCTGACTGGATCACCTGAAAAATGTCAATTCATTGGGATGAGACGACGCTCAGTAAGACGAAATATGCTATTACTAGTGTCTGGCAAGTGAGCTATATGCTTGTAAAATATGATTTAGGAAAATACCATAAATAACACAACTGAATAAAACCTGTATACCTGCTACAAAATAAATCATACCTAGGTTGCTTAACATAAATTGGTTTTTTTATATATTATTTTCATAATACTTCTAATATCTATAGGTAAGACTATTTCTGTAAAGCTAATCATACGTATAAATAATAATTGAGAAAATTCTCTGGATGGATAACTGAAAGTCAGGATTTAACCCCTCATGAAAGGGTTGTGCGAGTGGGTCCTAACTTGGCTGGCTAACCAGGGTAAGTCAATTGAACTCCGACAGTCAAATCGGCCCCCTCAACCCATATCTGATGGGGAGCCTATCCACAACATAGGCACGATCGACTTCTGAATACCACATACTATCTGAGTAGTGGTTGCACTCTAAACTGAATATAGCTAGGTACCGTGCTCTGCTGGCTGAATATGGTCCATCAGGGGTGCTAATATATATAAATAACTTATATTTCTAAAATACTTCTTTTACCATGATTTTGTAACAACTGAAATAACCATAACATTATATAAACTGATCTGAATAGACTGTAATAACTGAATATCTGAGATATCTGATTAACTATAGTAACTTAATGTTATGGTTCTGAGGTTTGTATATCATAGTATTCTGAAAATATTGTAAAACACAAGTTTCTGTACGCATACGCATCATGATATTCTGAAAATCATATAAATCCTATGTTGACCTAATATTAAACTCATGCCACACAACTAAATAATAATATTATCAGGCTTTGAAAACTGTATATATAGTTTGAATAATAATTTTCTAATAACATATGATTTGTACTGAATCATAATAGAATTTCCTAGCATAGCATATTTCCCTTACCTGATTCCTGCTAAAGTCCCCTACTTTGACGGGTCCTACACCCGCAGGGTTCCCTACTTAACACCTTGAAAACAATATTTTCCAGAGCAAAATATGACTATTTCTTTGACTACTACACTTTCTACAACTGCTGGAAAGCCAAATATTAAATTAAAGGCCTTATCTTGAATTTGGGATGAAATTCAACTATGTCCCACCAACGATTCGCTTCGGCAGACTTGGAGAGAACTTTCCTAGGAGCTTCGTGGTGGCCTCAGATCATCGATCCGGCGACTAACAGAGCCAGAATCAAAGAGAGAAGAGGGAGGAACCGTAGACGAGAGAGAGAGAGAGAGAGAGAGAGAGAGAGAGAGAGAGAGAGAGAGAGAGAGAGAGAGAGAGGGAATTTTTGTTGATTTTCTATGTAAAAATATGAGTTTTAGGCTATTTATACTATGGGCTTCGTCAACGAGCTATATCACCTTGTCAACGAGGACAAGAAGGCCTCTCATCGATGAACTCTCTCCCTCATCGACGAAATTCAGATTTGCCAAAAACATCCTCTTGGTATTTTCTCGTCGACGAAGTGTACCCTTGTCGACGAGCCTAAAACACCACATCGTTGACGAACGCTTCGTCTGCTGCTGCCTTTTATTATTTCCATTTTTCCTCTCTCTTAATTATTTAAATACAATTATTCTTTAGGTCATTACATTCTCCCCTTCTTATAAAATTTCGTTCTTGAAATTTACTATTCATATAACTCATCATCCCTTAAAGGCAAAACGATCTACATCTTTTATTACTTACCCTCACTTATGACGGAGGAATACCGTGGTTACATTCCAAGATCTGGGAGATTACATAAGTAAAATAAAATTTCCCCCAAAACTAAAATATTACTTACTAAATAAATTATTACATGTACCTACAAAAGAAACATTATACAATCACTTACATTTTCTTGATCAAGACCAAATCTCTTGGAACATCTGCAGGTATTTCTGTCTGATCTATTCCTCGAGCTCCCAAGAAGCCTCTTCTACTGTATGATTCCTCCATAGAACCTTTACTGAGGAATCTTCTTGTTACTCAATTCTTGTTCCCTTCTATCCAGTATTTGTATTGGTACCTCCTCATATACTAGTGAATCATTGAGCTCTAATTCACCATAACTGATAATATGAGAAGGGTCTGACACGTATTTCCTCAACATAGAGACGTGGAATACGTCGTGTATCCTGGATAGCACAGGTGGTAAAGCTAACCTATAGGCAACTGGTCCCACTTTCTCTAAAATCTCAAATGGACCAATGAACCTAAGGCTAAGTTACCCTTCCTTCCAAATCTCATAACCCCTTTTAATGGAGTTATCTTCAAAAATACATGATCACCAATATCACATTCTAAATTCCTATGGCAATTATCGGCATAACTTTTCTGTCGGGGCTGAGTTACACTAATTCTATCTCTGATGAGCTAGACTTTATCGTACACCTGCTGCACAAGCTCTGGTCCCACAACTCACCGCTCACCCATCACATCCCAATATAAAGGAGAACGACATCTCCTACCGTATAAAGCCTCGAATGGTGCCATGCCAATGCTGGCTTGATAACTATTATTATATGCGAACTCTACCAGTGGCATGAACCGAGTCCAACTACCCCCAAAGTCCAGTATGCACGCTCAAAGCATATCTTCTAGTATCTGTATCGTCCTCTCAATCTGCCCGTTTGACTAAGGATGGAATGTCATGCTAAAAGACAACTAAGACCCTAGAGCCTCCTGCAAACTCCTCCCGAAACGTGACGTGAAACGCGGGTCTCGATCTGACACTTTGGATACAGGCACTCCATGAGAACAAACTATCTCCTAAACATAAATCTCAGCCAAATGGCTAAGGGAATAGCTGATTTTGATAGGGAGGAAATGGGCGTTCTTACTCAACCGATCTACAATCACCCAAATCGCATTCTGATTATGTAATGTCGACGGCAGACCTGAAACAAAATCCATGGATATATGATCCCACTTCGACTCTAGGATAAATAGCGGTTGCAATTGACCTACCGGTCTCTACTGCTCAGCTTTTACCTACTGGCATGTCAGACACTGCGCTACATACTCGACGATCTCTTTCTTCATACCACTCCACCAGTAGAACTCTTGCAGATCTCTATACATTTTCGTACTGCCGAGATGAACTATGTATGGAGATATGTGAGCCTCTTCTAGAATTATTCTTCTAATGCTATCATCCACAGGTACGCACAATCTAGTGCGAAATCTCAAAGCCCTATCATCAGAAATGCTGAATTCCTCTCCTTGGCTATCCTGTATTCTAGCTATCACTTCTGCTAATTCTAGATCATCCCCCTAAGCAGCTTTAATCCTTTCATATAATGTAGGTTGTACAACCAAGCTGGCAATAAACGCATGTGGGTCATCTTCCACTAACTCCACACCAAGCCGTTCCAAGTCCATTTGAATCAGGTGCTGAATTACTGTTGCTAACTGCTTTGTATCCTCTAATTTATGACTCAATGCATTAGCCACCACATTTGCTTTACCTGGGTGGTAACTGATGGTATAGTCGTAATCTTTGATGAGTTCTAGTCATCTCTTTTTCTGCATTTAACTCTTTTTGTGTAAAGAAATACTTTAGACTCTTGTGATCAGAAAATATTTCACATCTCTCACCATATAAGTAATGTCTCCAGATCTTTAGTGCATGCACTATTACATCCAACTCCAGATCGTGAGTAGGGTAGTTCTTTTCATATTCTTTTAACTGTCTGGAAGCATACGCTACCACCCTACCATGTTGCATTAGTACACAACTGAGCCCTTTCAAAGACACATTACTGTAAATCACATAACCATCACCTCCTGATGGAATCGTTAGTACCGATGCAGTGACGAGCTGCTGCTTTAATTCTTGAAAACTCTGCTCATATTTTTCATCCCACACAAATCTGGCATTCTTCCTAGTCAAACGTGTGAAAGGTCTTGATATGGTTGAAAACCCCTCAACGAATCGACAATAATAACCCTCCAGTCCCAAGAAACTTTTGACTTCCTGCACATTCCTCAGCCTGGCCCAATTCACTATCGCATCAATCTTGCTAGGATCCACTGAAATACCATCTCTTGAAATCACATGGACCAAAAACGCAACCTTCTTAAGCTATAACTCACACTTACTAAACTTGGCATAGAGCTTTCTCTCCCTGAGCATCCGCAGCACCTATCTCAAATGTACCTCATGATCCTCAAAACTCTTTGAGTACACCAGTATATCATCAATAAAAACTACTACAAACTGATCTAGATACTGCTAAAAGACTCTATTCATCAAGTCCATGAACACAGCTAAGGCATTCGTTAAACCAAAAGGCATAACGAGGAATTCATAGTGCCTACACCTGGTCTTGAAAGTTGTCTTTGCAACGTCCTCTGCTTTTACCCTCGCTTGATGATAACCTGATCTGAGGTCAATCTTGGAAAATACTGGTGTACCTTGGAGCTGATCAAACAGATCGTCTATATAGGGCAGAGGATATTTGTTCTTAATAGTCACCTTGTTTATTTACCTGTAATCAATACATATCCTCATAGTCCCGTCTTTCTTCTTTATGAATAACACCGGAGCTTCCCACGGTGAAACACTAGATCGTATAAATCCCTTATCTAGCAAATCTTGCAATTGATCTTTCAATTCTCCCAATTCAGATGGAGTCATATGGTAGGGAACCTTAGAGATCGGCCCTATCCCTAGAGGTAAATCTATAACAAATTTACCTCGTGTTCAGGAGGCAACCCTGGTAGCTCCTCTGGAAAAAAATCTAAAAATTCTCGTACTACTGGTGTACCATCAAACTTCAATTCATTCTCTGACACTTCTTTTACAAAAGCCAAAAACCCCTGACTTCCATCCAGGAGCAATCTACTCACTTGTGTGGATGGAGCACATACACGTGAACCAACAAATCTGAACTATTTTTCACCTGGGGGTCTAAAAATCACTTCCTTCTGACGGCAATCAATGCTAGCGTGATTTATCGCTAACTAGTCCATACCTAGTATTACATCAAACCCACACATATCCAACACGATTAGATCAGCTGGTAGCATTCTCTCCTATATTTCTATTGGGAAGCCTCTAAGTACCTTTTGACACCTCATCACTGACCTAGATGGTGTAGCTACTGATAATTCTATATCTAATAACAGGGTCTCACTTCCAGATAATTTGACATAGGATGCAGAGACAAAGGAATGAGTAGCACCTGAATCAAATAAAACAACAACTGGATATGATAGAATAGTAAAAGTACATGTCATCACATCCGTGGCTGTCTCAACATCACTAGGCGTCAAAGCGTAAACCCTTGTCGGGGCTACATTCCTCTACTGGCCTCCACGAGGCACCTAATATCCTCCTCGATAAGGCCTAGGAGCTGGAACTTGATCTAGCAGACCTGGGTATGCACGTGCCATATGATCGGGTCTCCCACAACCGTAGCAAACATCTCTCCTTGCCCGGCATCCCCCCAGATGATGTCTTCCGCATGTATGACATACCTGGAAAGTTTACACACCCTGATTCTTGCGAGGTCCTGTCATCTGCCTCTTATTTCCCTATCACGGCCTCCTCTCCATGGACCTCTACTGGAGCTAGCCTAACAACCCCAAGGCGCAAGCCTCTTCCTCTAACTCTGAGCTACTATACCTCTTTGTAAACCACTCCCGATAATCGCAGCCTAATCTACAACCTTCGTAAATGCCTGAGCCCTGAAACCAATTACCTGCTCAAACAAGTTATGCCTCAAACCCTCTTCAAACTTTGTTGCCTTCTTCTCTTCATCTGGTGCTAAATGTGGGGAAAAACGCAACAACTTAATAAATCGAGTTCCGTACTGAGATACGGTCATCTGCGCCTACACTAAGTGCATAAACTCTACTGCCTTCATGCTCCAAACGATAGTGGAGAAATATTGCTCGAAGAACAGCTCCTTGAATCGGTCCCATGTCACTAGCACTAGAACCGGCCTCTACTCCTCAATCAGTCGCGCTGACCTCCACTAGTGCTTCGCTTCCCTTTTCAGTTTAAAAGTCGCAAATACCACCTTCTGCTCATTCGTACATGGAAGAATAGCCAACATCTCTTCAATGTCCTAGACCCAATTTTCAGCAATAATCGGCTCATCTCCTCCAGCAAAATATGGGGGCTTCATTTGCGTAAACTGATTGATCGTGTAGCTACGCTCCCCTGAGCTCCTAGCCATCTCAGCCATCACCTGTTGGGTGACGTTGCACAGTACGGCATCAGTATCTCCTTCTTCCATGCTAGAAGGTCCTAGCCTATCCTCCCCAGCATTCGTGCCACTGCTTCCTAGGTCCATCCTAAAAACAAGGAACACACTTTAATAATCTTATCTGCTATACAAACCTAATCTATCCCATTCAACTTGAATCCCATATTCATAGTTAATTACTTTCCCTGATCTTAATTTAAAATCCACTCTACAACCTAGAGACATGACTCGATGATAGTTTACTATGGTTTTCCTGAAATCGTCACCCCAGGAAAAACACAGAAACCACCACGGAAATCCTATACCCAGACTATAGAACAAAACCTCAATTCTTTTCCGATACTCTGGTATTACTTCCACTGCACTCTAAAGTTTACAGAACCTAGCAACCTAGGCTCTGATAACAAACTGTAATGACCTACTAATTTTTTTTTTATTTTTAAATATACATATATACTGAAGTTTACACTCCTTCGATACCTTATAATATAAATCTATCTATCAACCTAAGTAGCAAGAAGATGAATTCATATATCCACAACCATATATATATTTACAATACCAAAGTGCTAGGCTATTCTAACAATACACATACATACCGAACTAGGCTACAAAACAGTACTCCTTTCCCTAAAAAGGCTCACCCTACTGACAGGGCAACACTGTAGCCCCTCAACCTGTGAGCCTGATCTGCTCACCTAATTGGATCACCTAAAAAATGTTAATTCATTGGGATGAGAAGATGCTCAGTAAGATAAAATATGCCATTACTAGTGTGTGGCAAGTGAGCTACATGCTTGTAAAATCTGATTTAGGAAAATACCATAAATAACACAACTGAATAAAACCTGTATACCTGCTACAAAATAAATCATACCTAGGTTGCTTAACATAAACTACTTTTCTGAGTATTATTTTCATAAGACTGCTAATATCTATAGGTAAGACTATTTCTCTAAAGTTGATCATACGTATATATAATAACTGAGAAAATTCCATGGACGACTAATTGAAAGTCTTGATTTAACCCCTCATGACAGGGTTGTGCAGCCCAAAGGCGGGTCCTAACCTAGTTGGTTGACTAGTGTAAGTCAACTAAACTCTGACAGTCTGATCGGCCCCCTTAACCCATATCTGATAGGGAGCCTATCCACAACATAGGCATGATTGACTTATGAATACCACATACTATCTGAGTAGTGGTTGCACTTAGAACTGAATATAGCTACGGTACCGTGGTCTGCTGGCTGAATATGGTCCATCAGGGTCTGATAATATATATAAATAACTTATATTTCTAAAATACTACTTTTACCACGATTTTGTAACAACTGAAATAACCAAAACATTATATAAACTGATCTAAATAGATTGTAATAACTAAATAGCTAAGATATCTGCATGACTGAATAACTGAAATATCTGATTAACTGTAGTAACTTAATCTTATGGTTCTGAGGTTTGTATATCACAGTATTCTGAAAATACTGTAAAACACAAGTTTCTGTACGTATACCGTACATCATGGTATTCTGAAAATCTTATAAACCATGTGTTGATATAATATTAAACTCATGCCACACAACTAAATAAAAATATTATCTGGCTCTGAAAACTGTATATATGGTCTCAACAATAATTTGCTAAAAACATATGATTTGTACTGAATCATAATAGAATTTCCTAGCATAGCATATTTCCCTAACCTGATTCCTGCTAAAGTCCCCAACTTTGACGGGTCCTACACCCGCAGGGTTCCCTACTCAACACCCTAAAAACAATATTTTTCATAACAAAATATCATTATTTCTTCGACTACTACACTTTCTACAATTGATGGAAAGCCAAATATTAAATAAAAGGCCTTACCCTGAATTTTGGATGAAATTCAACTTTGTCCCACCAACGATCCGTTCTGGCAGACTGGGAGAGAACTTTCCTAGGAGTGTCGTGGTGGCCTCAGATCATCGATTCGGCGACTAACGGAGCCAGAATCGAAGAGAAAAGAGGGAGGAACCATAGAGGAGAGAGAGAGGGAATTTTTGTTGATTTTCTGCGTAAAAATCTGATTTTTAGGCTATTTATAATATGTCGACAAGCCACGTCACCTCCTCGACGAGGTCAAGAAGGCATCTCATCAACAAACTCTCCTCCTCGTCGATGAAATTCATATTTGCCAAAAACATCCTCTCGGTATTTTCTCATCGACGAAGAGTACCCTCGTCGACGAGCCTAAAACACCACATCGTCGACAAACGCTTCGTCTGCTGCTGCCTTTTTATAATTTCCATTTTTCCTCTCTTTTAATTATTTAAATACAATTATTCTTCGGGTAATTACATTTATTATGTTTGGATATGTAATATTATGGTATGTAATAATGCATGGCATGCATGATGTGAATGATAAGCTCAACATGACCATAGATTGACCATAGGGAACCAAATGACCGTAGGGCATCCTTCGGTCGACAGACGTCAGATTTTTAGGGTTAGCTCAAAGACCATAGACTAACTTTAGGTCCCTAAATATCACATGAAAAGTCCCCTATATCTTAGAAGTAATAATCATGTGAACAGCGGTGACTTCAAAAGAAAATTAAGACTTAAATGCACAATCTTTGTGTGTTCGGTCGATCAAACCAGAACATACATAGACCTTCGGTCGACCGAACCTCCCCAGGGTCA
This sequence comes from Malania oleifera, assembly GCF_029873635.1. Lineage (NCBI taxonomy): Eukaryota > Viridiplantae > Streptophyta > Magnoliopsida > Santalales > Ximeniaceae > Malania > Malania oleifera. Next base: position 95,585,907 of record NC_080426.1, on the reverse strand, counting down.
ACAATTGACCATTTGGTCGACCAAGTTTAAAATGATCTTCAATGCTCTGGTCAACCAAATAGGCACGTGAGAAATTCCAATGCCCTAGTCGACCAAACCTCGAAGGGTTCAAAGTCACCCTAAGACGATCGACCGAATCTGCAGTTCAAAAATGCCCAATCGACCAAACTTAGTAATATGGTTGACCGAACCTCTCAGGTTGGTCAATTTTTTACCGCAGATAAACGAGATTAATTTTAATTAAACATATTTTTTTTCCTAAAATGACCTTCGTATCCCCAACGGTCATATTTTTCCCCAAGTCTATATATACCCCTTCATTTGTCTTAATTAGCAATTGATTAGTAAAATCATTAATAAAAATTCTCTCAAATTTTTAAACTCATTTTGTTATCCTCTCTTTATTATTAATTTGAAAAATCTATTTTCAAGAGTGCATTATATTTATCTTGGGCATTTGTTTTTACAAACCATATTGTTTACTCTCATATCTTGTTTATTCTTTCAAATCTTATTTTTGAGAGTAAATCAAAGTTTTCTTCATATATATTCATTGATATATATCTTTGGTGAAAACTTGTTTATTGCTTGTGAATCTTGCACACATATTACAAGACTTCAAAGGCTCATATATTCTTCATTGCAAAATTATTTTTGAGCAAGAATCCTAGTTCCCCTAAACTTTATTTGAAAAACTAGTTTTTGAGAAATCTCTTGACATATTGAAAAGAGTACCTTGAGCATATTCTTAATTTAATATCTTTTCTTGGAAGGTCTCTTACTCTAGTTAGTAAGAAAATCATTTTTCACACTCGGTCTTTATTGAGAAATATTTTTTTTTTAGTGAAAAGTACTCATTCTCACACTAAGCTTTAATTCATATCATACATGAGTGTATTTCCGAGCTAATTGTTGTACACATCTGCTTGTATAAGAAGCACATTTGTTTGTATGCAACAATTTATTTGATTATCTGTTGTATCCCCGACGGGTGGTCGGAAGAGGGAGACTAACCTTGTGAATAGTCCTGGATTGGCTTTGACCCGATTAGGAAAGCTAGGTGCACCATCCTGGTAAGGTATTGTATTAGGTACTACTCCACCCATTAAGTGAGTCGTAGTGGAATCCTCTTGCTTGTGAGTTTGAGGTGAGGATGTAGGCAGTATTGGTTGAACCCTGATAACATTTCTTATGTCTACTTTTAATTTCCGCAATTTAAATTTCAGCACTTGAATGTTTGCGTTTAATTCTTGATTAAATTTATGATTGTTTAGAAAGACCTTATGCTTGCGTAATACTGCTGTTGAAATTTGAATTGACCTAGGAAGAAAAATTTTAATACCCAATTCACCCCCCTCTTGGGAATACACCAATTCCAACATCTTCTAAATTCATAATTAATTTATGTTGTGTAAGAGTATTTATGCATTCTCCCCTCATTAGCTCTCGACCTTAAATCAAACTTATTAGAGCTTTTGGATAATGTTGAATGGCTAGGATTGCTGCACTAGATTTCAATCTAAAAGAAGGTTAAAATGTCTAAGAAACCTTTGCACAAGTAGTCAAAATGGAAGGTCATTCGCACCAGTGCCCCTCACATGCTGCAAAAATGTGAAAATAGGCTAAATTCACTAAATGAATATTGATTGTGACCTTTAGGTTCCTTAAGCCTATACATTCAAGGTTAAATCTAAAATTATTGAAAATTGAGGGCATAAGATAATAAAGAGTTGGCTGCATTATAAAGGGGGAGCAGCGGCAATTTTGAAATTCATCAGATAAACACTATAAGGCATTGTGCTTATTTTAGGAATATCTTTATGCTTTATGCCTTTATGAGAACTGCATATCACTATCCATATCCTGCTAAATGTTTAAATATATTTGATGGATAGTTGATATTATTTACAGCATGAACTATTATTGAAATATACTTAATTGCATGCTATGGAGATAATTAGGGTACTTGCATGCTTGAGCTGAATGCCATCAGCATGGCTAATACATATCCTTATGAATTGCATGCTGGTAGTTAACTAGGATCTTGCATGTGGTCTTGAATGATCATATACAGTCATACATGCCAACTAGTTGATCGAGGATATAACTTCATAAGACTGATTATAAATACAAAATTATTTTACAAGTCTTATGAAGTATCATAGTAGTGACAATGTTGAACTTATTGTTTTAACCTTAAGTGGTCACTTAAACAATTGCATACGGGTTGGACCTTAGAATTACATTTATTGAAAAATGCATGCAAAATCAATGAGATAAGCGGGTACATGTTGGATCCTATATGCTTTGCGCTAAATTGAAATACATGTACAAATTTTCAAATTCTATGAATTTTCCTATAGTGATCTAAAAACTTATACAAATTCCCTAAGTTTAGGAAAATCTAGTTCATGGACACCGCTTGATCCAAATCTTTGGATTCTAAACTTCACTCAAGGCCTAAATGGTAAAACATCATCCTTTTAATTAAATGTGTTGACTCTACAAGTCCAATCCGGTTTTGATAATAACAAATCACTTGGTATTTGATCTATGCATTGAGTTTGTGAATAGGAACAATATTAAGCATGCACAGAAAGATAACGAGTCATGGAATCCATAAAGTAAAGCTGATATATCTTGGCAAGATCCATGCAACTCAAAGAGTACGAGAATCAAGATGCAAGCGGGAAAGTTCAAGAACATCTAGGGAATGAGTATTTAGAACTCATGTACTTACATTTTCATATGATTTAATTTGAGGCTCAACATAACTTAGAATAATTTTAGAATTCATGCATTTCATGTATATCATTAGGGGACTTTCATGGACTTAGAAATATTCTTAAAAACTTGGAAACTACCTTTATAAGAGAGCCAAGAAAGAAAGTAAAATAGATTTTCAAATTAAAAAAAAAAATAAAGGAAAATTGAGAAAAAGGGGACTTAGTAGCCTAAACTCACCCTCAGTAGCCGGAAGAATTTCATCAGGAGCATGAAGATTAAGTTCGGTAGCCTGAAGAACTAATGGGAAAACACAGCAAGAAGGCCGAGATACTTCAGTTGCCTGAACTGGAACTTCAGTCGCCTGAAGTCACTTTAGGAGCCTGAACTTCAACTTTAGTAGCCTGAAGTCACGGGAAAGTTTAAAAATCAGATTTTTATTAAATGAACTCGCGAGCTATTTCTTTGATCCAACGGTTGAGATCAATTCAAAGGGTAAGACACTATAAAAACTAAATATCTAAACCCTAGAACCAAGCTAAGACACTCAAGAAAGAGAAGAAAACATCGTGTTGAAAGAACATTGAAAACTTGCTCCTATTGCTATACGATTGCCCACACTTCAATCTCTAACCATCAAGCTTGGGCAAATCAACTCAGAATCTCATAGGGAACTTGTTTACTCATTTGAATTCTTATTCTAGTACCGAGGTTTGATCATTCAAGTTATTATCTTCAAGAACTTCTCATCCCATTACTTGTTCTTGATTATCTTTAGAAAAGTTTGATCTTGTGTGTGTTCATACATATAAAAAATTGTTTTTGAAAAGATCATTACTTGAGAAAGTTGTTTATCTATTAATTGATTGTTTTTTATTCAAGAGTATATATATATATAGTTTTCATAGAGCGTATTATTGAAAAATCTATTTTTGATTAGGTATTAAAAGGTTGATCTTGAAATTGCTTATACATATACATATTTATTTTAAACAAGATTGTTACTTGATTAAGGTTGTGTTATTGATTTAATGGTTTGATTCAAGTGTGCATTCAGTTATAGGATTCATATTTTATATACATTAAAACACTTGAGAATATATCCTTGGTATTCATAAATATCTATTTTATTAAGGGATATCTTGTTTGGAAAATCTTATACTCAGGATTTTGTTCTTTGAATTACATATCATATACATTTACATATTACAAAGATCGAATTGTGATTAAATATTTGATAGAAAGCTTTTTGATATAGATTGATAAAATATTCAAGATAAGGCTTTTATCAAGTTCACATCAGATATATGTGTGCATCTTTACAAAGTGAACTAGAACCCTAGTATACTCCAAAGCATTTTAAATATATCATTACGTAGGAGTTTTAGTTAAAGAGGGATTTGTGTGTTGAAGCATATCATACATAAACGATTGTATCATTTCCATATATTCTGAACTTCAAGTTACATCATATGTTAATGTACTAGGACTTTGAATTGTACTCACCATCTTTTGTTAGAAGCAACATTGAGTGTTTGCAGATTTGAGCCTAATTCAGGTTGTGAACCGGGTGTGAGGATGAAGTTGTATCTCTTGTAAGTAGCGGATTAGGAGGAAGTTGTACCTCTTGTAAGCAGCATATTAGGAGGAAGTTGTACCTCTTGTAAGTAGCAGAGTAGGAGGGAGTTGTACCTCTTGTAAGCAACGGATTGTAAGGAAAGCTCCATCCCAATTTAAAGAGCAGGGATTTTAGTGAAATCCTTGAGTGGGTTGCTCAAGGTGAGGACATAGGCTGTGTTGGCTGAACCTCGTTAAATCATGGTTGCATTCTCTCTTCGCTTAACTCTTTATTTTCCGCACTACATTATATTAATTGCATTGCATGTGGATGTTGAATTACTTTACACACAATTAATTGGGTAAACGGAACTCATTGATAAAATAACTTTAATTCAGACATAAGTCCCTACCATTGATTAGTTAAATATATAAAAAGGGAGTAAGTGGTAAATTGGGTCAAAGAATTTCTAAAATACCCAATTCACCCCCCTCCCTCTTGGGATTACACCTAAATCAACAATTGGTATCAGAGCGGGTGTACAAAGATGTAAGTGTTAATTTGTAAAAAGATCTCGATGGATTATTGTGGTGTATCCCCATTTGGTGTGGAACAAATCTCTGCAAGACCTCCAATGTTTTATGGTGAAAATTTCACCGAGTGGAAAATGAGAATGACTATTTTCAACAAGTCCATGGATTGGAGAACTTGGAGAGTAATTGATCAAGGGAACCTAGTTCCTATGAAAACTATTGATAATGTTGAAATCCCTAAATTTGAATATGAGTTGAATGAGAATGACATGAAATTAATGCAAATAAATTTGAGTGCTATGAACATTCTATTGCTTGGTTTAGATACTAATGTTTTTCATGAAATCAAGTAATGTCAAAGTGCTAAGGAGATATGGGAAGAACTCGATAGGAGATTTGGAGAAACTAAAGGAAAGAAGTCTTCTACTTGGGAAGATCCATACTCAAATGATAAGGTAGTAGAAAACTATGGCCTAATTGCCTTAGTTGATGAAGAGGTACACTATACTCATTCTACTTTTTATTCAAATTCTCAAAATGATTCATGCAATGACTGTGATACATCTTGTGATAGTTTTGGCAATGAATATTATGATGAATCTGATAATGATAACATGCCGTCTTATGAGAAATTACAAAAGGAATTAGTTAAGGCTTATAAAATGTTAACAAAGATGACCAAAAAGAAAATAATGTTGGAAAGTGAAAATAAAGACTTAGAAAAACAGTTAGAGGATTTTCGAGAGTTTCATACTTCTTGGGAAAAAGAAAAGACTGAAAAGGATTTAGAAATTAAGAGATTAGTAACCAAGAATGAGGCATTACTGAAGGATTTAGAATCAAAACGTTGTGTTGAAAAAGAAAAGGACTTGAAAATCTTGAAATTAGAAAACAAGAATGATATGATGGCAAAAGAGCTGAAAGAGTTAAGATCTAAGATTTCGAGTGATAATGCAAAAGATCTTAAAATCTCTTAACTTGAATGCAAAGCAAACAAAGTGACCGATGAATTGGTAAAGTTACAAGTTGTTTGCAAAGGCTTAAAAATTTAAAAAATTCAAGACCTAGAAAGAAAGATAGACGATCAAGCTAAGATCATCCACACATTTACTAAGGGAAAAGAAAATTTTGACAAGCTCTTAGGTTCTCAAAAGATTACCTTAGACAAAGAAGGCATAGGTTACAATGGAATTAAAAATAGAAAAAGAAAAAACCTATACATGGGGTATTTTGTTAAAGCGTCAAAATTCTATGCTAGTACCTCCTACGGTCCGTATGCTCACGCCACCTACGTATTATGCAAAAATAAAGGACACATTAAATTTGATTGTGCATTTAAAAGGAAAGGTGTGAAGCTCAAACAGGTTTGGAAAGTCAAAGAAAAATGAGTACCGAACAAACCTCAAACACTCCCCTTTATATTTTAGGATTGAGAATTTAGTGAAGTCAGCCACACAAACAAAAGGGGGATGTGATAACTAATAGGCTTGGGAATAGTATATGCTTAGTATGTAAATCTTAGTATGTGTATCTACTGCACTATTATTATACTAAGAATCCTATGAGAAAGTTAAGTCAATATGATTCTCTAAGCAAGATATCCAATCTAACTACCTAATGTTTTCATATCGTAATGAATGGATAAAATGTTAAGATATTGAATAGCACACAAATCTTGATGTACTCAAAAGTGAAGGTTGAGAGATTAACAACTAAAATATTGGGAACTTTATATCTTAGCAATGAGTAACATAAATCATAACATTGAAGAATAAATTCACTTCCAAATGAATTAAAGCATTGCTGTTTAACAAATAATTCTTAGTGCTTAACACAAGCTTAAATATTAAAATCCTAAGTTAAGCAGATCATGTCCAATACATAAGACTGAGCCTTAGGAATAAATCATATATTAAAAATCATCTAATCCTAAACTCACTCTTGGAGCGTCAAAGGATTAAAATCAATCATCACTCTAGCCACAAGCACTAATAATCATAAACTCTATATCTTTCAAGTGCTTATTAAAAGATATCCCATTATAATCAAATCTGGGCATTCTCTAAGGGAATAAGATTGTTTACAAAAACATTCTTAATGAATATTCTCGTTGTGCTTAAAATGTAAAAATCCCTAAGTTTGATATGTGATTAAGCAACGTCCTCCACAAGAAATCTTTACCATACCATGATCATATCTGGTATCCAGTAAAGATTCATCCATTATAGGGTCGTAACCTTGCTTAATATTGAAGACATACTTATAAGGTACTGTCCAATAATTGGATAATCAGAAATACCTAAAGAGCAGTATTCCAAAATTAATATTATTCAAAATTGCTCTTTGCCTAAGTAGTTGGATATATTCACTTCCACGAAAATATTTTGAATATTGTCCACACACAATGAATATTCTTCCAAATTTAATGATAATTAAATTATTAAAAGTATTTGCAAAATCTTACCTCACAAGCTCTCAAACTTCAAGTCAAATCTATTAGAAGAGTTTGAATGTGTCAAATGGCTAAGTTATATGCTATAGGTTTCAATATATATGGAAATGCAAATGACTAGGAAACATGTGCATTGAGATCCATAAGAAAATAAGCAGTATAGGCTTATGACCCTAAAGTAAAATGGTTTATGACTTTTTGGTTTTCTAAGCAAAGCAGGTAAAGTCAAGTATAAATCATTCAAAATCTTAGAACACTTGGCTAAACTGGTGAAGAATGATTACAAGGAAAAGACATAAGAATATGATAAGGGTATAACTGAAGGGGAGCAAATTAGCTTGAAAATATTATGACCTTGAAACATAAGCATAATCACATTTAGTATCATTTTTTGTATGTACATCTGGCATCAAATTATGAATGGTATGTTTCTTGTGCGCATATTTGATACAACATGTAAACCACATAATTTCTATTTAAAACTATATTGAACTAATCTTGTTGCATGCTTGAAAATACTTAGGGAAACTGAGCTCCATTTCTAGAGAAAGAGTGTAAAGAACTCATGTGCATCATAGTATCACTCTAGTTGGTCTAAAAGAATTCACAATGATTGCTTATATGGCTTTGAACTAGTAGTGAAATTAAACCTTGATAAGTATAAGCATTTCATTTCATCTATGCAAGTATTCAAATTCATAGGGGGAGCATCTAGAAATTATTGCTTATCTTATTATGCTTACCAATATGTCTTGTGCTTAGTTGCACAGTGAACTTTCTATAGCATGCACTCAATTATGATGATTATATTGAATACTCTAAATGAAAAACATAGTGCTTTATTAGGAAAAAAAAAAAGGAAAAGTGCTTGAGTTAACCATATGATCTTGTTTTGAAATGCATTGATATAAATAGGATCTGTATGGTTAGTCTTTCTGGTTATAATTCTCTTCGGAATGTACTTAAAGCAAATATTTATAGCACAACTTAGTTTGAAGATCCAAAAGGTGAGAGATATATACTAGAGTAAATCTTTCATGAGAACTAAAGTAGGAGAGATATTTTATTGCTTAATCCACAATGTGTATGAGCTTAAATAAATAAAAAAAGGGGAGAGCTTTTCTGAGCTAAAATAAACATGGTTGCCTAGAATTATATTAGATAACATAATTCAAGGGGAGCAACTTCACTTAAGATGTAATCACTTGGTATCAAATCAATCAACGTTTAGTTTCGCATTAATTCACATTTGGTATCAAATCAATTAACATTTATTCTCATTCAACATAACATTAGTCCACATTTGATATCACATCAATCAATATTTGGTATCCTCGCATAGTCGTTGAAACTTATGCATTAGCAAGGGGGATGGTTGATGTAAAAATGGGAGAAGTAAAGTCTGTTAAAAATTTAATGGTTGAACAAGATTAAAATTTTAAGATTTCAAAGGGGAGAAAAACATAAAGGTATGTGCATTTGTGTCTTATTATTATACACTTTTTTGTTGATGTCTAAAGAGGGAGAAAAATTGGGAGCAAAAATAATAACACACAAAAATTAGAAGCAAAGAAAAATCGGGAGCAAAAATTGTTATTGAAGCTATGCAAAGGGTGAGATATACAAAGGGGGCGAAACTGTTGTTGATGCCATGGTTGAAACAACATGAGCATATTCATTATGAGCATATTTCATACTTCATTTAGATTTAGGCACTTTGTGTATGAACATGAGCATAATGTCATTCATTGAATATTTGATGCATTAATTGAGGGGGAGCCTTATTAGGAGTAACCCATTATATATTTTTGCTCGTGCATTTGTCATCATCAAAGAGGGGAGATTGCTGACTCTACGAGTCCAATCCGATTTTGATAATGACAAATCACTTGGTATTTGATCTATGCATTGAGTTTGTGAACAGGAACCATATTAAGCATATACGAAAAGATAACGAGTCATGGAAGCCATAAACTAAAGCTAACACATCTTGGCAAGATCCATGCAACTCAAAGAGTACGAGAATCAAGATGCAAGCGGCAAAGTTCAAGAACATCTAGGGAATGAGTATTTAGAACTCATGTACTTACATTTTCATATGATTTAATTTGAGGCTCAACATAACTTAGAATAATTTTAGAATTCATGCATTTCATGTATATCATTAGGGGACTTTCATGGACTTAGAAATATTCTTAAAAACTTGGAAACTACCTTTATAAGAGAGCCAAGAAAGAAAGTAAAATAGATTTTCAAATTAAAAAAAAATATGGGAAAATTGAGAAAAAGGGGACTTCAATAGCCTAAACTCACCCTCAGTAGCCGGAAGAATTTCATCAGGAGCCTGAAGATTAAGTTCGGTAGCCTGAAGAACTAATGGGAAAACACAGCAAGAAGGCCGAGATACTTCAGTTGCCTGAACTGGAACTTCAGTCGCCTGAAGTCACTTTAGGAGCCTGAACTTCAACTTTAGTAGCCTGAAGTCGCGGGAAAGTTTAAAAATCAGATTTTTATTAAACGAACTCCCGAGCTATTTCTTTGATCCAACGGTTGAGATCAATTCAAAGGGTAAGACACTATAAAAACTAAATATCTAAACCATAGAACCAAGCTAAGACACTCAAGAAAGAGAAGAAAACATCGTGTTGAAAGAACATTGAAAACTTGCTCCTATTGCTATACGATTGCCTACACTTCAATCTCTAACCATCAAGCTTGGGCAAATCAACTCAGAATCTCATAGGGAACTTGTTTACTCATTTGAATTCTCATTCTAGTACCGAGGTTTGATCATTCAAGTTATTATCTTCAAGAACTTCTCATCCCATTACTTGTTCTTGATTATCTTTAGAAAAGTTTGATCTTGTGTGTGTTCATACATATAAAAAATTGTTTTTGAAAAGATCATTACTTGAGAAAGTTGTTTAGCTATTAATTGATTGTTTTTTATTCAAGAGTATATATATATAGTTTTCATAGAGCATATTATTGAAAAATCTATTTTTGATTAGGTATTAAAAGGTTGATCTTGAAATTGCTTATACATATACATATTTATTTTAAACAAGATCGTCACTTGATTAAGGTTGTGTTATTGATTTAATGGTTTGATTCAAGTGTGCATTCAGTTATAGGATTCATATTTTACATATATTAAAACACTTAAGAATATATCCTTGGTATTCATAAATATCTATTTTATTAAGGGATATCTTGTTTGGAAAATCTTATACTCAGGATTTTGTTCTTTGAATTACATATCATATACATTTACATGTTACAAAGATCGAGTTGTGATTAAATATTTGATAGAAAGGTTTTTGATATAGATTGATAAAATATTCAAGATAAGGCTTTTATCAAGTTCACATTAGATACATGTGTGCATATTAACAAAATGAACTAGAACCCTAGTATACTCCAAAGCATTTTAAATATATCATTACGTGAGAGTTTTGGTTAAAGAGGGATTTGTGTGTTGAAGCATATCATACATAAATGATTGTATCGTTTCCATACATTCTGAACTTCAAGTTACATCATATGTTAATGTACTAGGACTTTGAATTGTACTCACCAGCTTTTGTTAAAAGCAACATTGAGTGTTTGCAGATTTGAGCCAAAATTGTAAACATGGCTCGGGTTATGAACCGGGTGTGAGGAGGAAGTTGTACCTCTTATAAGCAGTGGATTAAAAGGAAGTTGTACCTCTTGTAAGCAGCGGATTAGGAGGAAACTGTACCTCTTGTAAGCAGCGGAGTAAAAGGGAGTTGTACCTCTTGTAAGCAGTGGATTGTAAGGGAAGTTCCGTCCCAATTTAAGGAGCAGGGATTTTAGTGAAAACCTTGAGTGGGTTGCTCCAGGCGAGGACGTAGGCCAGGTTGGCTGAACTTCATAAAATCGTGGTTGCATTCTCTCTTCCCTTAACTCTTTATTTTCCGTAGTACATTATATTAATTGCATTGCATGTGGATGTTGAATTACTTTACACACAATTAATTGGGTAAACGGAACTCATTGATAAAATAAATTTAATTCAGTCATAAGTCCCTACCATTGATTTTTTTAAATATATAAAAAGGGAGTAAGTGGTAAATAGGGTCAAAGAATTTTTAAAATACCCAATTCACCCCCCCCCCCCCTTCTCTTGGGATTACACCTAAATCAACAAAATGTTTCATGGTTTGATGATGGTCCATAAACTAGGACAAATGCATGACATAGGGGGAGTTTTCATGTCTCACACACTCATTGAGTATTTTGAGTTCTGTTATCTTCGTACTTGAACCCTCACAGCATAGCTATTGCGTAAATTCTTAATATAAGCCTTGAATGGCTATCATACGGTGGCTAAAATGCATAACGTCATGCTTATGTGCTAAATGTCTCATATTTGCTGCATGCTGAAATTTTTTTTAAAGGATGAATATATGATGCATGCCAAATGAACACCATCCTTGGACTAAATGTATGTATGTATGTATGTATGCAAATATACAAGGGAGCTACGCCCCATCATTAAAAATAAAATAGAGCTTTATTATAGTATTCTTGTGGATTCATATGCATAATTTATTTTTTTTTTGTTTTTGAGTCCTAAGTTTTTATGAAATCCATGGACATTATATCCTTTTTGTTATGTATTTATACTATGATATGGATTGTTCTTGGATATATGAACACCATTGTAAGACTTAATTTCAATCTTCCGATGCATGTGTATTCTATAGAATGATTTTACTGGCTGGATAAAAATAGTCTTAAATAATATCCAGTAATTTTTTTTTAAAGAGTCATATTCATTACCTATATTGTGTTAATGAATTTTTCACATTTGGTATCAATATAAGCAGTTAACTTCATCTAAGCCTGCTTTTCAAATTAATAGGGGGAGCTCTTGAAATTAAATTTCCATATCTTATTGTACTCACCCATATTTTAGCTTAGATTAGAAGTTTTGTGTGGCTTGTGTGTCTAAGAATGATGCTTTTCTTGAATATCATAAGTAAAATATATTGCTCAGCCACAATTTTTCAAAATTTTCCATATGATCTGGTATTTAAATTAACATATCTTTAAGATCTATATGGTTGGTTTTTCTGGTTATTTGTTGAAATATTCTATGCTTAAGCATTAAACTAGAAAAATATAGCTTGCTTGAACTTGCGTGTTAAAGTTTCTTTTTCGGCAAGCATAATCCCCAATACTTATTGATAATATCCAAAGGGAAAACTTTTTAATCTTAATGGCAAGAAATGAACCTTTAATAAATAATATTTTGTTCTCTTCAAAATTTGTAAGCTTAAATGCATCATGACATGTGCTTTTGTAATATTCTCAAAATCAATTGTGTGATGAAATTTTAAAACTCAAGGGCTTTATTTTTAAATGGTCTTCTTATCATAGAAGAAATTTGTTAGCCCATTTGCTGATGACAAAAGGGGGAGAAGTATTTGGGGCAAAACTATCATATAAATTGCATCCTCTTTCCCTTTTGTTAATTACAAAATGGAAAATGATAAATGTGCTTAACTGAATATTTTTTAAACCAACTTTAACATAAGCTACACATTAAACTAAACTTATCTCAAATGCTCAACTTAGAAATTTCTAAAGTCTTCATGTGTGAATATGGACTTTATTGAATATCATTTTAAATTATGCACTTTGTAAGGGGGAGCCTTGTCAGGCAATCCTGATTTTGTTCATGTGTTTGTCATCATCAAAAAGGGGAGATTGTTGACTTTTTGAGTCTAATTCCTATTTTGATTATCACAAACCACAGAACCTCATTTGTGCACTTAGTCTTTGAATAGATTTATGATGCAGAAGGTGCAAATGAGGGATGCAAAATGAAAGCCAAGGAGTACCTAATCGAGCACAAATTATGGCGTATTCCATGGAATATTAAGGAGCAGAAGCATGAAAATTTTATTTATTCTTTAAGTTGTAAAAGTAATTAGGTTTCAATTTGTATGCATAATCATATGATTTGAATTAAAGCTCTCACAAAATGACCAAGACCTTAGATTGACCTTAGGAGCATAAACTTTTCATGAAAAATTTTTTTCCAAAACAAGTTTTTTTTCAAAAAAAAAAAAAACCCTTCATGTTTCTTTCGTTGCATTGATGAGAACATTTCTCTATCAATAACTCCTTATATTAAAAAGTGTCCAACATAAACATTGTGGGATTTTTCCTTAGATTTATTTTGGTACTAAGTATGTTCAATTTAGAGTTATATAGTAAAAGTTACGTGCAAAATACTGAAGGGTGTCCGCAGTAGAAAAATTCCCTTTACGTTTCTTCCATCTCATTGATTAGCAATTTTATTAATCAAAAACTCCTTATAATAAAAAGTGTTCAACATGAAAGTTGTGTTATTTTCTATTAAATTTCTGTTGATGCCAAGAACATTCAATTTGGAATTGTATAGAAAAACTTATACTTAAAAAACTGAAGGGTGTCCACACAAAAAGCGCCCCAACGGCTGAAAACAACTATTTTTCAAATTTATTCATATTTTGATACCCCAACGGCCATAAAACGGCTATATCTCCAATTTGCCTATAAATACCAAGTCTACACACTTGCAAAAGATAAGAGAGACACTTGGAAAACCTTGTTGAAAATTCTTTCATTCTTATTCATCTTTATACTCTCTTTGAAGATCAAAGTCTATTTTCTCTTACTCTTTCTTTTTGAAAATCTTTTTGGGGAAATTCTTTTGCGTTATACAAGCAAGGTTTGTGCACATATTCTCTTCCAAATATTTTTTTTGAGAGCCTTTTTACTTTTTTTTTTTTTAAGGTCAATCTTAAAGAAATATTCTTCTCCTACTCTTCATTTTGAAAAATCCTTTGGGAAAATATTTTGAATTTTACAAGGTAGCTTTGAGCAAATCATTCCACTCTCTCATTTTTAGTTGAAAAATATTTTTAAGAGGAATATCCTTACTCTACCATGCTTCAAATTTTATAAATCATTTGTGAGTGCATTAAGGTCTTTACATTGTACAACTCAACTTATTGAGAAGCATTTCATTGTATGAAAAATTCGTTCCTTATATCATTTGTATTTACGATTCGGATTGTGAACCATGGTGAGGTAGCTACGTCTTGTGTGTAAGCAGTAGATTGTAAAGAGGTAGCTGCGTCTCGTGTTAGTAGCAGATTATAAAGAGGTATCTACACCTCGTGTAAGCAACGGATTGTAAAAGGAAGCTTCGCCCTAGTAAGAAGCGGATTGTAACGGGAAGCTCCGTCCCAGTTTTAAGGAGCAAATAGTCGAATCCTTGGGTGGTTTTCCCAACATGAGGACGTAGGTGGGAGTTGCCAAACCTCGTTAAAAACTTTGTGTTTGTGCTCCCTATTCCCTACTCTATTTAATTTTCGTACTTCACTTTCCGCACTTGTATGCTTATGTTCAATTTGTGCTGAATGTTATAATTATTTTAAATATTTGCATACATTATTATTTGTGGGATTCATCTTTGTTTATAAAAATCTTAGGTTTTGTTATACTGATTGTGGAATTAAAGTAGGAATAAATTGACCGAAATAATTTTTAAATACCCAATTCACCCCCACCCCTATCTTGGGAATACACCATAACTCTCACTATGTATATGTGTGAGTGAGTGAGGTCTTTGATTCTAGAAGTTATATTCATAATGTAAGCAAACAAAGAATCTAAATAACCTTAATCAAATACCTCAATAATATGTTTAAACAATGAAGCACAAAAAGGTTATGAATTAAGTTTGCAAAAGATTTATCAAGGATAAATGCAAACTTTCAGTTCTTGCAATTTTTATGCAAGAAACTCACAAGTTAAAATAATGTTTCCAAACAATGGGAAAAATTACCAAGAAAACTCTTAATGAAGAATTTTCAAATGAGTATAGAAATTTGAGAGTATATAGACATTTGTATAGGAAAATACTCGCAACAATAAAGGTCAAAACTCCCCTTCAACTTGCAATTAATTTGCAAGTGAGAAGTATAAGCAAATAAATCTCTCCACTCTTAAAAATATTTTTAGCAAGTAATGTAAGAGAGAGTATGAAAAAATTTGCTTGAAAATATGTTGTATGGGCAAATGGGAGTATAAAAATTTGAGAGGATTTTTCCTTAATCAATTTGACAATCTCATGCTAATCAATACAAATGAGGGGTATATATAGAATACCTAAAAAAATAGCCGTTGGGGACACATTAGGTATTTTGAAAAAGTTTGATTAAATTTTAACTCCAATTAACCACGATAAAAATCTGACCAACATGAGAGGTTCGGTCGATCATTTTCAAGGTTCGATTGACCATATTGCTAAGTTCGATCGATCGTGGCAATTTTGAACTACGAAAATGGTCGATTGTCTCAAAGCGATTTTGAACCCCTTGTAGGTTTCGTCAACCATGGCTAAGGTTCGGTTGACCTGTCATGCCTCGAACCCGTGGATGGATCCCACGTGTGATTTAGTAACCCAACCTGTCTCTGTATCATTTAAAACATACATGATATTATACTGAATGAGGGTCCGACCCCGTGGGGTACACGTAAACCCTATACACATTCACATACATATCCATACACATCAAATACACAACGGAAATATTCTTTCTAATACATACATCGTACCATACCAAAGTCTATACATGACTAGAGTCTAGGCTCCAAAATACTATACATATCTCGGGTGTCTACAAAACCCAATAATGACAACCCGGTTAAAAAATCCATACTTACATAAGTACTCTACGTAGCTAACCGATACCCACGCTCCCGAACGCTAGGATGCTAGTTTCGGCTACTCGAGGGACCCGAAAAATATTTGTATATTCAAAGTGAGACACCTCTCAGTAAGGAAGAAAGCAGGTTATATCAGTATGTGGCATACAAATATTATGTCAACAATAGACATAACACGATATAGTTCGAGTATTTTCACAATCCAGTTCTAGTACATACGATACCAAATATACGGTTAATGTCGTCACACTCAAGCTGTAATGACCCAGAATTAAAATAATTAGGAAATATAATAAATGAAATGGATTAAAGGATAATAAGGGGAAAAAGGAAGGATTTTAGAAGGAATAGCAAGCCTCGTCAACGAATGTCTTGTCTTCATCGACGAGTGTCCTTCTAGAGATCGTCAACGAACTCCAGTTCCTCGTCGACGAAGGAATCTTGAGAGAGAATTTTGAAACTTTAAAATTCATTGACGAAGGTATCTTCTCGTCGACGAAGTATCTATAGTGCCTCATCAACGAACCCACGTGTCTCGTCGACGAAGCCCTGCCTATAAATAGAGTTTTCTTTATTTTTCAGCGAGAACTCGCGAACTTTCTTCCTCTTCTTCTCTCTCTCTCTCTCTCTCTCTCTAAAACGGTTTTCCCACCTTCTCTCTTCGATTTTGGGTCGGATTTGACCCGATTTGACAATCCAGAACTGCCACGAGGTTCGTAGGATCGTTCTCTGCAAGGCTTTAGGAGTTTATCGTTGGTCTAAGAGGTTTGGGAAACATCCCAAAATCAGGGTAAGTGAGTTATTTTGGAAATTTCTTAACGAATATTGTTATTTGGAGCCTAGGAAGTAGTAAATAAGTTTTTTTCTTAAGATTTGAGTCAGTTGGAGTTTATTTTAATTAAATTAGGATTTTTGGTTCAGGGTCCCAGTGAACACAATGGGTATCAGTTCGGGGATCCTACCAGCGTAGTTCAAAAGTCAGGTAAGGGGAAATTGTATATTAAATCAGATTTTATGAAATTAAAGGTAATAATTTATGTTATATTGATGTATATGTTTTGGTGTGACTTTAAAATGCCCATGTAAACTATGTTTTCTTAGCCTAGGATTGCTTATATAGCTATGTATATGTGAAAATAAACTAATGAAAGTAAAAGGTATTTTCTGGGAAATTATGTAAGAAATGAGAAGTATGTTCAGCTTATAAACGTTAAACGTGGGTTGGCTTATTTTACAATAAATACGAATGAATTTTACTGCTAAATTGTGTGGCGTGAGATTCTATGCAAATATATGTTAAATGTATGAGATGCATGCTAAGTAAGTAAAGTATTGAGAATAAAATATAATATGGATAATGTTGCTTGTGTATGTTAAATGCAACCACGTAAATGTAAGACAACTGAAAAGAGTCATGTTAGTAGATTCTAGCACACTTCTATGTAGACTAACTGATGATGGCTAAAAACCAGCTGTAGTACGAAGGAAGGAAATGAAAACGTTATGCAATGACAATGAAATTACAATGGAATGAAATGACAAATGTGAACAATGTAATGATGAAGATTACGTAAAGTGAAATACAATGCAATGTTTAAGTTATGAATATGAACAAATGTGTATGATTGAGTAATGATAGAAAGAATAATGTATTATGATATTAGAAGTATCTATGTATGTAGAACATGTTATGAATGGGCCAAAACATACATACGATCATAAACTACAGGTTTACTGATCCTGATTTCAAAAATAACTTATATAAAGAGAATCCCCTTACCTTTTCCCGAATACCAAAATACAAACTCTACAGCTCTAAAACTACGAACCGAGTTCCCAAAACCTAAACATCCAAGAATTATACTTCACTATAATTCTTACTACTACATATATACCGAAACAAAACTGAAATTGGACCCTTACCTCAGTTTTGGGTCAAAACCCAAAAATCCTCTAAACGAATTTCTGATCCACTAAAAACATAGAGATTCCTCCCCTGATCCACACAGTAACGTCGGATTGTTAAATCAAGCGACGAACAGCGAAGAATCAAAAAGAGAAGGAGATATTTTGCTGGTTTTAGAGAGAGAAAGAGAGAGAGTTTTAGCTTTCTTAGTAACTAAGCAATGAAGGAGGATATTTATAGCCCCTTTGACCCAGCCAACATTGTTGACAAAACGACACCTTTGTCAAAAAATCATCTACACATTTCATCAACGAACCGGTTCCTTCGGCGACGAACCTTATTCCGATATTTTAGAACTCGTTCGGTATCTCTTCATTGACAAGGCTCTCAATTTTGCTGACGAAGAGTATGAGGGCCTTCGTCGATGATAACAATGGCTACGTCGATGAAGCTTGCTAATTTTCCTTTTTACCCTTTCTCATTTATTCAATCTACATATCTCGGGTCGGGTTCTTACAACCTCCCCTCCTTACAAAAATTTTGTCCTCGAAATTTGTAATCTCTCATTTACCAACTCAACTACATATCCAAACGCATACCTGACTCTAGGAAGAGTCGGCGGTCACCCACATAGCAGGCCCATTTCAAATACATACATACCCTCACTTATGGCAGAGGAATATCATGGTTACATACATACACTATCTCGGGAGCTCACAATATTACAAAACTCTCCTAGAGACTAACCACACATCATTACCACGATACCAGAATAGTACATACATACATACCCATACAGATCCTGCTATCAAAACTTCTACTCAAAATAAGTGTGGATATTTCTGGCGTATTTCTGTCTCTAACTCTCAAGAAGCTTCCTCAACCACGTGATTCTGTCACAGTACCTTCACTAATGGTATCTCCTTAATATGCAGCTTCTAAACTTTACGGTCCAAAATTTGAACGAGTATCTCCTCATATGCCAAAGCATCCCCAATCTCTAAAGATTCGTAACTAATCACATGTGATGGATTCGGCACATACCTCCTTAACATGGATACGTGGAACACATCATGTATCCTCAAGAGCGTTGGGGGTAGTGCAACCCTGTAGGCCACCAAACCCACTCATTCCAGTACCTCGAATGGTTTGATATACCTTAGGCTCAACTTGCCCTTCTTCTGGAACCTCATCACTCCTTTCGTCGAAGCAATCTTTAGGAATATCTTACCCCCCACCTCGAATTCCAACTCACGGCGGCTAACATCTGCATAACTCTTCTACCAACTCTAAGCTGATTTAATCCCATCCCTGATCAATTTGACCTTCTCATAAGCCTGATGTACAAGTTTGAGACCCAATATCTACTGTTCACCGACATTATCATATACAGAGGAGACTGACACCTTTGACCATACAATGGCTCGAACGGTGCCATCCCGATACTAGCCTGGAAGCTGTTGTTATAGGCAAACTTCACCAATGGTAGAAACTGAATCCAACTACCACTGAAGTCTAATATACAAGCCCGTAACATATCCACCAAGATCTGTATCATCCTCTTTGACTGTCCATCAGTCTGGGGGTGAAACACTATACTGAAAATAAGCTTCATCCCCAGTGCTTCCTACAAGCTCTTCTAGAATCGAGAAGTGAATCTCGGGTCTCGATCTGAAACAATGGACACTGGTACCCTGTGCATTTTGACTATCTCATATACGTACAAATATGCTAGCCTACTCAAAGGGTAGCTGTTGATTTAGGTGTAATCCCAAAAGGGGGGGTGAATTGAGTATTTTAAAAATTATTTGAAAATTATTTACCACTTAATTCCTATTGGTATATTCAACAAATCAATTTCAGGAATTTAAGACTGAATTAAATTTATTTTATCAATGAGTTCCTTTTACACAAATAAAATTGTGTGAAATTGTTCAACATACACAAGCAAGCTGGAATTTGAAATACAATGCGGAAAATAAAAAGGATAAGGGAAAAGAGAATGCAAATGCGATTTTACGAGGTTCATCCAACCCGGCCCACATCCTCGCCTTGAGCAACCCACTCAAGGATTCCACCATAATCCCTGCTCCTTAAATTGAGACGAAGTTTCCCTTACAATTCTCTGCTTACAAGAGGTACAGCTCTCTCCTCAAATCCGGTTCACAACCCAAATCGTGAATACAATGAAATCTGTAAAACACTCAAAGTTGCTTCCAACAAAGCTAGTGAGTACAATTCAAATTCCTAATTCATTAACATATGATGAAACTTGAAGTTCAGAATGTATGAAACGATATAATCGTTTATGAATGATATGCTTCAACACACAAGTCCCTTTTTTTTTATCAAAAACTCCCAAGTAAAGATATATTTAAATGCTTTGGAGAATATTAGGGTTACAGTTCACTTTACAAAAATGCACAAATAAATCTAATGTGAACTTATTCAAAAACTTTGTCTTTAGTATTAGCTCAATAAAAAACAAAAATTTTCTTTCAAATATTCAATCACTCAATGATCTTTGTAATAAGCCAATACATATATACATATAAAATATGATTTCCAAAGACAACAAACTGAATATATTGTTTTCCAAAAAATATCCTTCAATAAAATGTATATTTATGAACACTAAGAATGTTTAATCAAGTGTTTTAATATATCTAAAATAAAGATCCTTTAACTAAACACACACTTGACTCAAATTTATTTAACCAATGATGAAACCCTTTATCAAGTAATGAGATTATCTAAATAATTTAAATGATGGTATACTCACCATCAATCTCCCAGCCTATATCAACAATAGATTTTGAAATAATAAGTTCTTTGAAAAAAAATATATGTCAATGGCAAAAGAAAAAACTTCTCAAGTAATGAACTAATTAAAAATCTCTATATGAATATTAACACTCAAGGTCAATCTCTCTAATGATTTTCAGTAATAGATAATGATATGAGAATTTCTTGAAAACACTAAATGGATAAACCAAACCTCAATACCAAGTTGAAATTAAGATGAGTAAATGAATACCCTTTGATTTTCTCAGTTGATTTGCCCAAGCTTGACGAGTATGTGCAAGAGTGCAAGCAATCGTATAGCTAAATGCTCAAGTTTCTCAATTCTCTTTCAAAGGCAATGTTCTCTTCTCTTCTCTTTGATCTTGGCTTGCTCACTAGGGTTTAGATATTCAGTATATATAGTTATCTTGCCCTTAAAATAAATCTTGACCGTTGGATCAAAAGATAGCTCGCGTGTTCTCTCATTAAAAAAATTATATTTTTAAGTTTTTCCCGCAGGTTCAGGTGACTGAAGTGGGGATTAGGCTCCTGAAGTGGCGAGTTCAGGCGCCTGAAGTTCCATGTTTAGGTGACCGAAGTGCCTAAGCCTGATTCTATGTTTCACTATTAATCTTCAGGCTCCTAAAGAAATTCTTTAGGTGACTGAGGTTGAGTTCAGGCTACTGAAGTGGCCATTTCCTGAATTTTTTTCTTTCTAGTTTAAATTCTGCTTTGCTTTCCTTCTTGGGTCTTTTATAAAAATATTTTTCAGGGTTTTAAAAATATTTCTAAGTCCATGAATGTCCCCTAATGATGTTCATGAAATGCATGAGTCCTAAAGTCATTCTAGGGTATATGTTGAGCCTCAAATTAAATCATATGAAAATGTAAATACATGAGTTCTAAGTACTCATTCCTATGACGCCCTTGAACTTGGTACTTGTATCTTCATTCTTGTATTTTTTGAGTTCTATGGATTTGCCAAGTTATGTGTGCTTTCATCTCATAGCTTCCATGACTTGTTATCCTTTCGTGCATGCTATATATATATATAGTTCCTATTCACAGCCTCAAATGCACATATCAAATACCAAGTGATTTGTCATTATCAAAACCGGATTGGACTCATAGAGTCAACAGTAGCTAACCTTCATTGGTATAAAGTGAGCAAATTTAGTTAACGTGTCCACGATTACCCAGATGGCATTCTGCCTGTGTAGTGCTAGTGGTAACCCAATGACAAAGTCCATGGAGATGTGCTCCCATTTCCACTCCGGGATGATCAATGGCTGTAATGGCCCTGCCGACCTCTGATGTTCAGCCTTTACCTGCTGACACATCAAACATTGCTCCATAAACCAAGCAATCTCCATTTTCATGCCACTCCACCAAAAAGATTCGCTCAAATCCCGATACATCTTCGTACTACCCGGATGTACTGTATACAAAGAACGATGCGCCTCTTCCAAGATCGTACTCCTTATCCCCTTATCATTTGAAACACACTGCCTGGTCCCAAACCTTAGCACACCTCCATCAAAGATGTTAAAATCTACAAACAACCCTTGCTGCACTTTCTCTACAACCTTGACTAACTACACATCATTAGCCTGCGCGACTTTAATCCTCTCAAATAACGTTGGTTGGATCACTAAGCTAGCAATAAAAGCCTGGTGATTACCATCCACCAACTCCACGCCAAGACTCTCCAAATCCCGTCTGATATGATGCTGACCTACTATTGCAGATACTGATGCATGCTTTGACTTCCGACTCAACGCATCAACTACCACTTTAGCCTTCCCTAGGTAAAAGCTAATAGTGCAATCGTAGTCATTGATCAGTTCCAACCACATTCTCTGCCTTATGTTCAACTCCTTCTGTATGAAAAAGTATCTGAGGCTCTTGTGGTCCGTGAAGATCTCACACTATTCACCATACAAGTAGTGTCTCAAGATCTTCAATGCATATACTACTGCCACCAACTCCAGATCATGCGTAGGGTAATTCTTCTCGTACTCCTTGAGTTGTTGAGAAGCATAAGCAATTACTTTCCCTTGTTGCATCAACACACATCCCAACCCTTCAGCGATGCGTTGCTATAAATCACAAAACCACTGTCCCCAGATGGGATGGTTAAAACTGGAGCAGTGACCAGTCCATGTTTTAACTCTTGAAAACTCTGCTCACACTCATCGATCCAATTAAAACTCACTCCCTTCCTTGTCAACCATTTCAGAAGGCCAGATAACTTAAAGAATCCCTCCACAAACTGCCAGTAGTACCCATCCAGTCCTAGGAAACTCCAAACATCCTGCACATTTTTTGGTTTCACCCAGTCAACCACTGCTTCTATCTTACCAAGATCAATTGAGATACCACCCTTCGACATGACATGGCCTAGAAACGCGACCTGATTCAGCTAGAACTCGCATTTCTTCAACTTAGCATACAGTTTCTTCTCTCGTAGTACCTAAAGTACCAACCTAATGGTTTTTTTTGCTCTTCTAAACTCTTATAATATACCAAAATATTGTCGATAAACACCACTACAAACTGATCTAGGTATTCATGGAAAACCTTGTTCATTAGGTCTATAAATACTGCCGGACCATTAGTCAACCCAAAAGGCATGACCAAAAACTTGTAGTGATCGTATCTGGTTCAGAAAGCAGTCTTCACTACATCTTCAATCCTAACTTTCACCTAATGATACCTTGACCGTAGATCGATCTCGAAAAGACATGCGTTCCCTGCAGCTGGTCAAATAGATCATCTATACGAGGCAACGGGTATTGGTTCTTCACTGTTACCTTGTTGATCTCGCGGTAATCAATGCACATTTGCATCGACCCGTCCTTCTTCCTCACGAACAACACTATAGCTCCCTAGTGTGAAACACTAGGTCGGATAAAGCCCTTGTCCAGTAATTCCTACAATTGCTCTTTCAACTCTATAAGTTCAATTGAAGCCTTCTAGTATGAAGCTTTAGAAATCGACGCCTTTCCTAGAAATAGATCAATAGCGAACTCCACCTCACGATTAGGAGGTAAATCGGATATGTCTTCTGGGAATACATCTTAAAATCTGTTAACCACTCGAATATCCTCAAGTTTCATATCATCCTGAGGTGGTTCCTTCACACAAGCTAGGTACCCATGACAACCGTCTAAGAGTAACCTTCTCACCTGTATAGCTGATAGAATCTATGGCGTCGAACGGACACACGATCCCACGAACTCATACTCATCCTCCCCAGAAGGTCTGAACACTACTACCTTCCTACGGCAATCAATCACCGCATATCTAGAGAATAGCCAGTCCATCCCTAGTATGACGTCAAATCCACACATGTCATACGCTACTAAGTTCCTCGGTAACAGCCTTCCCTGAATAACCACTAGGCAGTTTCCCAACATCTTACTACAGATCTTCACACTCCTAGTCGGTGTGACCATAGACAACCACTCATCCATCACTTGGGTTTCAAGCCCACAAAGTTTCACAAAATTTACAGATTTAAAAGAGTGGGTTGTTCCCGAATCAAATATAACAACAGCCCTATTCAAAATCAATAACATGGTACCTATGACCATGCTCCCCGCATGTTCCACATCTACCGGAGTAAGAGAGTACACCCTTGTCAAAGTCGTGTTTACCTGATAGTTTCCTCGAGGCATCTTATTACTCCCACAGTTCTAGCTCTGTGCAAGCATATCGCTCCTTGGTGCCTAACAGTTTTGGGATATGTGGCCCGGTTTTCCATAGTTGTAGTAGTTACCCCAAAATGGCTGGCATTCACCATCGTGCCATTTACGACATCTGGTGCATGGTGCGGAAGACGGATCCCCTTGCGAACCCTAGCATTCGGTATTCTGGCAATAACCCGAACTATAGTTTTTCTTCTTCTTTCACTGTCCCTGTCGAGGACCAATCTGAAAACCAGAAGATACTGGCCTCTTCTTCTGTTCCTGTACCACCTCATCCCCCTGAAGGTCAGGCTCAACTATGGCGGCTTTATCCACCAAAACAGAAAACTCTCGAATCTGCAGCATACCTACAAGTCTGCGGATGTCCTTACTTAGACCCTTCTCGAACCTCTGAGTATTCTCATACTCGTTCAAGATCAAATACGGCCCGAAACGAGATAGCTCAATATATTTGGCGGCATATCTCTACACCGTCAGGGTTCCCTAAGTCAAGCTTAAGAACTTATCAGCCTTCGCATCACGAATGGAAGTCGAGAAGTATCTCTTAAAAAATACCTCCTTGAAACGGCTCCAAGTCATACCAGATGGACTAACTCTCTACTTCTCAAGCAGACTCACCGCCATCCACCATCTTTCCGTTTCTCCTGCCAGCTGAAAGGTAGAATAGAGAACCTTCTACTGGTTGGTGCAGTGTAGAACTTCCAATATCTTCTCGGTCTTCTACACCTAGTTCTCTGCTACTATCGGATCGGGTCCTCCCCTAAACGTCGGAGGGCGCATGTGGGTGAACCTCTCTATGGTACAACCCATAGCAGTAGGAGAGTGCTCATATCTCCTAACACTTCACCCGATCTCCCACATAACTTGCCTCGTTAAACGTCGAGGCATAAAAGGAGACCCATCAATCGCAATCCCCTTGGAACTACTTTTCAAGTTGTTATCCTTGGGTTTCATTCTGAAATAAGATAGGAATCGGTTAGAATTCTTATATCCTACGCAGTTAACATAATCATTGAAAACTAATCATGTCAACTAAAACTCTCATGGGTCTAGGTCTGTCCTACCACACTGACACAAAGCCATCAAAGGTTTGCCATGGTTTTACTGAAATCGTCATTCTAGGAGAAACACACAACACTGCCAATGAGTCCTCGTCTAGCAACAAAACAATCCTCTACCTACTCTACCCATTTCCTACATCCTATACTCTAGTATGTACACATAGCTACGCCTAACCAAGTCTACTAGTCCTAACAACCTGGATTTGCTATAATACCAAGTTGTCACACCCCAAACCCACGAAAGGGTCCCAGGTGTGATTTAGTAACCTAACCAGTCTCTGTATCATTTAAAACATACATAATACTATACTGAATAAGGGTCCGACGCCGTGGGGTACACGTATGTTGACCTTATAGGTCACACTCGGTTTTGATCATGACAAATACTCATTATATCTAATGACTGTTTGAGGCTTTGTGCAGGAATTTAAATTGACAGATCATAATGCACATGGAGAAAGTGAAGCTTGAAGACCAAATTTCTATTGAAAACCCAATTTCTTATGTTGCAATATATTTCATTCATGTAAAGGGTCTGTAATAGTAATCAGGGCTTTTCTGTATGTAATAATCACACACATCACATGTATGGTCTAATATGTGAGCTTAAAATCAAATAACCATACAAAAACCTTAGGGAAGTTTGGTCGACCAACACCGGATTTTTTCAGTGCACTCAAAAAGGCCTAAAATGACCCTAAGACACTCACTCATGCATACATATGATTGATCATTTGATTTGGGTGATTTCTTGCTTGAAAAAGGACCGAAATGCACAAGTTATGCACTTTCGGTCGACCGACCTATACAGGTCATTTTTCCCCTAATCGACCGAAACCGGTCTAGGTCAACAGTTTGACTTCAGTCCGATCGACCGAGCCTCTAAAGTTCATTTCACCCTGGTCGACCGAAACCCCTTGGAGTCAACCGTTTGACTTCCTGGTCGACCGAGACCTTTTGTACTGCACCAACCTGGTCGACCGAATTCCCACGTGTGGGATCCAACGGTCTAGTCGACCAACCAATGTAGTTCATTCTAGTTCTAGTCGACCGAACCTTGTAGAATTGAAAAATCGCCTTTTTCTGATCAACCAAGCCCTTAGTTCATTTTTGCCCTGGTCGACCGAACCGCGCTGATTTTGAAAAATTGCTTTGGACATACTAATCTGGTCGACCGACTCTGAAGTTCATTTTTGACCTGGTCGATCGAACCTTATGAACTTGGGTCGACCGAGAATGTTTCTAGTCGACCGGTGCTCTCAGGTTATTTTGAAAAGTTACAATATTTAACTATTTTAATTTGCTAAAACGGTATTATTCTTTTCTAAGAATACGGACTGTGTCCCCAGCGAGCATCATTTATGGTATCCCTATATATACTTTTTATTTAGAGACATTACATACGGATTGAAAATATACGATTAAGAAAATTTCTCCAGAGCTTCCTGTCTTACGACTTTGAATATCCATTCACTCATACTCACTTGCCACTATTGTCTAAACCCTTTATAAGTCGATTGAGTGTTTGCTTGGAAAGGTTTGCTCTCCTTGTTTCATTTGATTGACACGATTTCTTAAGAGCCAAACTTAAGGATTCTTAGGGGAATTTTCTGATAAGTTCATCCTAAGAAGACTTTATTTGATCTTCTGAGATTACACTTTCATTGCAACATCTTGAGTAGATTGTATTTTTTTTTGGATTGCAAAAACGTTTTCAAAAACACTTTCAAATATCTTGTGTGATTTAGATCTACATATTTTGTGAAAATATATTTGTTTTTGTGTTAGTGATCTTTGTTGAAATATTTATACACTCACATATTATTTGTTGAATACAAAGATTGCACATCTTTTGCAAACCAAGCATATACATATTCACGCGATTGAAATATCCTTCTGATTGATATTTTTAAGGCTGCTTGACATCTTTTTGTGAACATGGTTATTTGAATATCTTAAGATACAAATATTGTTTGTTGATACTCTCACGCACTCATTACACTGATAGCAAACATATTTGTGAGTTGAAATATAAGATCACATTGAGCTTACATATTAAATCATTTGTGGTGCTTGTGATTGAACGCATTTGGGTACAAATCTGCTTTACGTGAAAGCACTTTTCTACTGTACCATTTGATTGTAAAATCTGAGTGTTTCCAAGCATGGCCTGAGGGGGCGGTAATCCAACCCGGTAAGGATTGGTGTAAAGGTTGAGGTCGGCCCAGTGCTAATTGACCTGGTTTGCATAGGTGCCGCTCCACCCGTTTAAGTGAGCAAGCGATGGTGATAATCCTTGTGCTTGTTAGCCAAGCCAGGGACATAGGCAATTGGCTGAACCTCGATAACATTTCTGTGTGTCATTCTTACCTTACTGTTTTCTGGTGCATGTGTGTTTGATTAAATCGTTTTATTTACTTTATGGTAAACATTTATTTTACTTGCACTAGATTGACCATAGGGTTGTGAATATACTGGTGTTAGGAGATTAACCTAGGGATTAAAATTTAAAAATACCAATTCACCCCCCCTCTTGGGATCACGGTAAAGCTAACAATGTAAACCCTATACACATTCACATACATATCCATACACATCAAATACGCAGCGAAAATATTCTTTCTAATACATACATTGTACCATACCAGAGTTTATACATGACTAGAGTCTAGGCTCCAAAATACCATACATATTTCGGAAGTCTACAAAACCCAATAATGACAACCCAGTTACAAAATCCGTACTTACATAAGTACTCTACGTATCTAACCGACGCCCACGCTCCCGAATGCTAGGATGCTAGTTTCGGCTACCCGAAGGACCTGAAAAATATTTTTATATTTGGGCTGAGACACCTCTCAGTAAGGAAGAAAGCAAGTTATATCCTTGTGTGGCATACAAGTGTTATTTCAACATAAAATATAACACGATACAGTTCCAGTATTTTCACAATCCAGTTCAGTACATATGATACCAAATATACGGTCAGTGTCATCACACTCAAGCACCCGATACCCTGGAATAACCAAAGCCTCATAGTGATATCATTGCCAGTACGGTGTCCACTCACAACCATCAGTGACCAGCCGAAACAAACAAGCAATATTTCATACCGTCAGATATAGAGTCGGACACTCTTGCCCATGGTATTTAGCCGAGATATGGCATTTGCCCACGGTAATTAGCCAAGACATGGCAAAATTTTACAAAACGTGGAATAATTTTGGAATTCATGTTCCTATACCCATCAGCGTACGGTAGCCGCCCCTAACTATTTTACAAAACCTAGAACATTTTACGTACAACAGTTCATTCCACACTTATTTGAGCATGCATAAATCATATCATTTTCAGTTCGAGAATACAGTTTAATAAAAATACAGGTACGGTCATCTCAATACTATAGTTTTATACAACATACGATTTTCCAACAGAAATAGAGATGATACTCGAAACCCCCTATTTTTCCCAAAAACTGTAACCTGAAAATCCCGCATTTTCACCTGATAGATTTTCCCAAATAAGTAGCCAAAACATGCATATGATCATAAACTACAGGTTTACTGATCCCAATTTCAAAAATAACAGATATAAACAGAATCCCCTTATCTTTTCCCGAATACCAAAATACAAACTCTACGGCTCCAAAACTACGAACCAAGTTCCCAAAACCTAAACATCCAAGAACTATACTTCACTATAATTCTTACTACTACATATATACCAAAACGAAACTAGAATCGAACCCTTACCTCGATTATGGGTCAAAACCCAAAAATCCTATAAATGAATTTTCGATCCTCTAAAAACGTAGAGATTCCTCCCCTAATCCACGTTGTAATGTCGGATTGTTGAATCAAGCGACGAACACTAAAGAATAGAAGAGAGAAGGAGAGATTTCACTTGTTCTAGAGAGAGAGAGAGAGAGAGAAAGAGTTTTAGCTTTCTTAGCCACTAAGTAATGAAGGAGGATATTTATTGCCCCTTTGACCCACCAACCTCATCGATGAAACGACGCCTTCGTCAATGAATCATCTACACATTTTGTCAATGAATTGGTTCCTTTGGCAAAGAACTCTATTCCGATATTTTACAACTCATTCGGTATCTCTTCGTCGACGAGGCTCTGAATCTCAACGACGAAGAGTATGAGGACCTTTGTCGATGAGAACAAGGGCTTCATCGACGAAGCCTGCTAATTTGCCTTTTTACCCTTTCTCATTTATTCAATCTACATATCTTGGGTCTAGTTCTTACATGACCGCTCATCTAGGTTTGGTTGATTGTGGCCAATTTGAACTACATAAACAGTTTACCAAGTTGTTGGGGTGTCAGACTTTTTATGCTTCGATCGATTAGGGGCGATACGTTCAAAAGCAGAACGGTCGACTGAGCAAAGTCAACATGTTGACTTCCAACCGTTTCGATCTACCATGGCATTTATAGTGCCAATGGTTCGATCGACCGTGGCTTAGTCAACATTTTGACTTTTTAGCCACAGAGTGTTCGGTCGACCAAGCTAGTTATTACTGATTTGGTTCAGTCGACCAGGGCTATTTACAAGCATAATTTTGACCCTAAATTTTATCCCTATTTGTATAAATGTAACACTTTTAGCTTGAGGGATTTTTCATTTATGTGCATGGGATCCTAAGGTCAATCTATAGCCATTGAGCATTAAAACTCTATCATGCATGCAGATGCATTATTGCAGACCATTTTAATATTACAGACCCAAAATAAAACCAAAATGCAATATAATGGAGCACAGCATGTCTTCTTCTTTTGCTCTTCATTTTCCCATTGAATATGCCAGGAGCATGTGCTCTTTAAGGTATTTCTGGCATCCACTTCCCTTTCATGTGTGTGTTCTGAATGATTAACTAGTTCAAGTACTTAGGCACACACACATTAGTAACATGCGGTCTGTCATTATCAAAACCAGGGATCAGACTCAAAAAGTCAACACCTTATTATATATAATTTAACAATTAAGCTTTCGTTGGTTGTGCTTGAGTCCTTTCTAAGTGAGTGTCCTTTTGATCTTTCCTGCTTGATGTCTACTCGGTCTGATCTTTTTCTTTGATCTATTACTTCATGTACTCATCACTGGAACCTGTATTAAACATGATCTACAAAGATAGGAAATATTAGGAACCACAAAATAGGTTAATATTATCACAACACATAAATCATGATTATGTAGTCCCCAAGGCTAACAATTATAACTTGAGAAAATGTTATGAAACTTAGAAACTTGTTAGACAAAGGAAGAGTCCATAAGCTAGTCTATTGGAGGCAATTGAAAACTATCCTTCAGGTAAGCTCATTTCAAATTAGTGAAATGGTGCACCTTCACAATTTTCCATAAGGTTTATTGATCAAGACCACATTCACCACTCAATTAAGGTATTTGACCTACTTAATGAACTGAGCCCCCAATAGCTTTTCCATCTCCATATCTAGCCTCAGCCATGTCTACTTTAAAGCTCCTACTCTTATATCGCAGGAGCATATTAATTTTCTCTATGTTAATTCGATGTGTAACAACCTCCAAATTGATTTCGCCATGTCTACCATTGTCCAACACATTTGAATGTTCTTGTAACAATGCCATTAGGGTGCTCATCAACTCAGCCAACAAATTCTTTCAAATTTTTAGTTCCTTCTTTATCGTATTCTTCCATATTCATGTAACCATGCCACTAGGGTTCCCTTCAACTCAACTAACAACTTCTTTCAAATTTTGAGTTCCTTTTCTAGCTCATCCTGCTTCTTTATAAGTGACCCCCTCTATGAGGTCAGTTCATCTTTTACGTCTAGATCTTCCAAGATCAAGTCTTCTTAGACCTAAGCTTTCACCACCAATGTTGCGCAATAATGAGTAGTGTTGACTCTATAAGTCCAATCCGGTTTTGATAATGACAAATTACTAGGTATTTGATTTGTGCATTGAGATTGTGAACATGAATTATATTAAGCATGCACAGAAGGATAACAAGTAATGGAAGCCATGAAGATTAAATCTTACATATCTTGGCACAATCCATGGAACTCAAAGAGTGTGAGAATCAAGATGCAAGCAACAAAGTTCAAGAACCTCATGGGAATGGGTACTTAGAACTCATATATTTACATTTTCATATGATTTAATTTGAGGCTCAACATATACCCTAGAATTACTTTAGGATTCATGCATTTTATGAACATTGTTAGGGGACATTCATGGACCTAGAAATATTTTTAAAACCCTAGAAAATATTTTTATAAAATAGCCAAGAAAGAGAGCAAAGCAAATTTTTAAATTAAAAAGGAAAAATTTAGAAAATGGGAACTTCAGTAGCCTAAAGTTAACCTCAGTCGCCTGAGGAATTTCTTCAGGAGACCGAAGATTAAGTTCAGTCACCTAAAGAATTAATGGTGAAACACAGAATCTAACCGAGGCACTTCGGTCACTTGAACTTGGCACTTCAGGCACCTAAATTCGTCAATTCAGGAGCCTGAACCCTACTTCGGTCATCTGACCCTGTGTTCAGGTTATTTTTTTGAAGCATTAAGGAACTTCTGTCACTTGGGCATCGACCTCAGTCGCCTAAACTTGTGGGAAAACTTTAAAATTTAATTTTTATTAAGAGAACTCACGAGATAATTTTTAATCCAACGGTCAAGATTGATTCTAAGGGTTAAGCACCTATATATTGAACATCTACACCCTAGAGCGAGAGCTAAGATCAACAAGAACAAGAACAATGATAAGAGTCAAACACAAGGAGAATAAATTCAAAGCTTGGCAATACGATTGAGCATACTAGCACAGCTTGGGAGATCACACTACTGAAGTTGTGATTGGGATTTCAAGTCTTACGCTACACATCTGAGCTAAATCTACTTTGATCCTCAAAAGGTTTTCTTGTGATTGTTATACAAGCTTATTTGATATTGAGGTTTGATAAATCATACTTCTTGTTAAGAGTTAGTTGCATAGAGTTCTTCATATATAAACTGATCTACTTGTTGATATTCATTTTTCAAAGAGCTTGTCATTGCAAAATCCATTTTTGAATATTTGATAAGAGGTTGATCTTGAGTCTACATATTGTAAATCATTTTTTAGAAGATTACCACTTGAGAAGAGCTTTAGTTTTTGATTAAATACTTTAGGTTCAAGTGAGTTTTCATTCAAAGACTTGATATTTTTAATATTACAAATCCACTTGATTAAATATCCTTTGTGTTCATAAATATATATATATATATATATATATATATATATATATTGTTGAAGGATATTATCTGAAAGATATTAAATTGGTTTTTTGATCTTTGGAATACATATCATATATATATATACTTGTATATTACAAAGATCGTGTTGTGATTGAATATTTGAAAGAAAGCTTTTTGATTTTGATTGATATAATATTCAAGATAAAGCTTTTGATAAGTTCACACTAGATATATTTGTGCATTTTTACAAAGTGAACTAGAACCCTAATATTCTCCAAAGCGTTTAAATATATCTTTACTTGGGAGTTTTTTGATAAAAAGGGATTTGTGTGTTGAAGCATATCATTCATAAACGATTGTATCGTTTCATACATTCTGAGCTTCAAGTTTCATCATATGATTATGTGTTAGGAATTTGAATTGTACTCACTAGCTTTTTTGGAAGCAATTTTTGAGTGTTTTACAGATTTCATTGTATTCACGGTTCGGATTGTGAACCGGGTTTAAGGAGAGAGTTGTATCTCTAGTAAGCAGCGGAGTAGGAGGGAGTTATACCTCTTGTAAGCAGCGGATTGTAAGGGAAGCTCTGTCCCAATTTAAGGAGCAGGGATTATAGTAGAATCCTTGAGTGGGTTGCTCAAGGCAAGGACGTAGGTCGGGTTGGCTAAACCTCATAAAAACAGTGTTTGCTTTCTCTCTTCCCTTATCTCTTTACTTTTGCACTACATTCCATATTTACATTACATGTGTGTTTGCTGAACAATCTCACACGACTTTGATAAGTAATTGGTTAAATTTAGACATAGGGACTAAGTGGTGAATAAGTTTCAAAGAATTTTTTAAAATACCCAATTCACCCCCCCCCCCTCTTGGGATTATACCTAAATCAACAAGTAGTCACCTAATTTGTTTTGCTTGGACCACTTACTACATGGTTGGAAACATAAATAGAAAGTGGGAGGTGGAAGCAATCACTATGGCTGAATTCAAGATGGCTCTCTGAGGATGGCATTACAAACCAAGTTCTAGTCTATCACATGGCAGTCTATCATCTTTGTTACCCATTAGGTCCAATCATCAATGAGAAAGATTTTGTCCCCTACTAGAATTACATCTTCAATAAAAGGGGACCTCGTGGTCTTTTACCTATCATTCATTTTCTATGTTCATCCCCTCCAAATTTTATAGAAAGAGTGTACCAAGCCGAGCTCCCATTATCTACCAAAACCCTTTAAAGTCTTAAATCGGCTATTACCAAGTTCAACCAAAGTATTAGTCTTTCATAGTAGGGACAAATATAGTGGAGTTGATTGCTGCAAGTAATATTTATGTTGTTCATGCATTAATACCTGAGCTTGCTGCATGTTTGAGGG
Organism: Malania oleifera; assembly: GCF_029873635.1. Lineage (NCBI taxonomy): Eukaryota > Viridiplantae > Streptophyta > Magnoliopsida > Santalales > Ximeniaceae > Malania > Malania oleifera. The sequence goes on along the minus strand of NC_080426.1, from coordinate 95,551,828 downwards.
CTAAAGTGAGCCTAGAACTACCTTTGTGATAATCCCTTCAAGGATTCTCCCCTCAATTACCCACCCCTACTTTATTTTATTATTTTCTCCTACTTTCTAACTATTGTTTTCTCTCTTCGTCCCCATTTTTCCAAGTTGCAATCATATCCTTTAGATTGATGTACCTTTGTTTCTTCACCATTAGCTCTCCTATTTCATCATATGCATGCTTTTCAAGATTGCCTAGGCAAAGCCAAATTCTAAGACTCAAACCTTTGTGGATGTCTTAGTGAAGCATTTCTTAGACATCTGAAGGGACTCCTTGTCTTCTTGTGATAGACTCAATAGGCACGTTGAAGTCCTACTTATTGAGTTGTAGGTGTCGAAGTGATTGGCTAGATCTTATTTTCAATTATACAACTCCACTTGGGATATCTTGAATTGCACGGGGAACCTCCATCACTTCACAAGTGAAAGAAGGACCCATTTCCAAGTAGTCTAATGTAATGCCATGTTTTCTCCCCTGCATTTCTCTCATCACTTCATATGTGACATTGATTTTCTTGAATTTCTCATTGAACGTAGCGAAATATTAATCTACCACTAAACTTGTGCTAGTGAAATCTTAATCTATAACATCATCCATCATAGCCACTAGTGCCATGTCGACAAAGGCCTCTACTCCTTACACGGTGATCATAGATATGATGACTCTTAAAAGGCACCCATCTAATTATGTAAAACATCCTTAAGAATCCCTTTGACCCTTTACTAGAACCACGTGAATCCCAAATGAAGACGGTGAGTGGCATGAATTTAACAAATATTAATCTAAAAATTATATATCATCATCATCATCATCATCATCATCATCATCATTATCATCATTGTTGACTCTACGAGTCCAATCCGATTTTGATAATGACAAATCACTTGGTATTTGACCTGTGCATTGAGATTGTGAATAGGATCTATATTAAGCATGCATGGAAGGATAACAAATCATGGAAGCCATAAAGAATAAAGCATACATATCTGGGCAAGATCCATGGAACTCAAAGAGTACAGGAATGAAGATGCAAGTCACAAGTTCAAGATTGTCATGGGAATGGGCACTTAGAACTCGTGTATTTATATTTTCATATGATTTAATTTGAGGCTCAAATCATAATCTAGAATGACCTTAGGACTCATGCATTTCATGAACATCATTAGGGATATTCATGGACTTAGAAATATTTTTAAAACTCAGGAAAATAGTTTTATAAAAGAGCCAAGAAAGAGAGCAAAGCAGTTTTTCAAAGTAAAAAGAAAAAAATTCATTAAATAGGAACTTCAGAAGACCGAACTCAATGGTTAGTCACCTGAAGTTGCCACTTCAGAAGACCGAAATTAACCTCAGTCGTCTGGAGAATTTCTTCAGAAGACTGAAGAATAAGTTCAGTTGCCTGAAGAATTAATGGTGAAACACAGAATCTAGCAGAAGCACCTCAAAAGATTGAACTCAGACTTTAGTCGTCTGAACCTGATACTTCAGTCGTCTGAACCCCAAACTTCAGTCATCTGACCTTGTGTCTAGGTTATTTTTTCAAAGCTCTAAGGAACATCAGACGTCTGGGCCTTTGACTTCAGTCGTCTAAATTTGTGGGAAAACTTAAAAATTTAATTTTTAATAAGAGAACTCGTGTAACGTCCCTCAATTTATTAACATAAAATATCACATAATAAATAAAATGGTCAACCCGAACCCGTGGGTAGCGGGGACACCTGTCAAACACAGCGAAAAACCTAGCAGCAGTAAACATAAAATCTCAAACATCCGATCATAAAACATAATACCAGAGCTTTCTATAACATCAAAATACTGTTATGATATACAACCTCCAAAAGTCAAAATAAGACTAGAATTAAATAACAAAAACTCCCGATCCTAGTTCAATGCTTACCCTTCTAGTAGGGAAGCTCCAATCACTCAATGGCGGCTCTAGCCCGCCGGTCTCACTGGGTTTCCTGAAAATCATTTAATGTTCAGGGGTGAGACACTTCTCAGTAAGGGAAAATAAACTAAATACAGTTGTGTGGCAACATGAATATTTAATGCATTTATACGTATATAGTACATTTCATAATTCTATAAACATCATCATATCGTACTGGGTAAACATATATTTTCACATCTGTTAATAAATCATAACATACATAAAATCATCTGTTATAACTGTAGTACTGAAAACAAACCCAGGATGAATAGCTAGCTGGTGTCATGTATTACCCCCCATGACGAGTTGTGCAGCCCGAAGGCGGGACTCGACAATGGTTGGCCGACCACTACCGAATCAAATATGTCTGTAAGTACGATGGGCCTGCCACACCCTGGTCCGGACTGCCAGGTGGACGTCCACACTCTACTGAAAGCCACATCGACTATCCATCTCCCATCCCCTCGTGGGACGGTAGCACTAATAAGGCCTCGTTCCAAAATTAACTCATAGCTACGGTACCGAGCTCCTGGTCTGAACTAAACTAACATCCTGATTGTGAAAACATATAATACATGATCATATATATAACATCATTACGGCCTCGTGCCGAAAACATAAATACGTGGCCTCGCGCCAATAACAAAAATACGGCCTCGTGCCGATAACATAAATACGGCCTCGTGCCGATAACATAAATACATGGCCTCGCGCCAATAACATAAATACGGCCTCGTGCCGATAACATAAATATATGGCCTCGCGCCAAAAACATAACTACGGCCTCATGCTGATAACATAAATATATGGCGTCGCGCCAAAATTGTTTCAGGTATATATATACTGAAAATACATCATTTATCACATAATCGTCAAAACCATCACAACATAACTCATATTTTCATAATACCTGAAATCATGCTTTGTTCGTAAAATCTTTCACATCATAATACATTTCACACAAAATAATATTCATGCCACACATATGCTGTGAAAAGTCATACTTCATATTCTAAAATCGTGAATTACTTGCATCTCATACATACATATACATTTTAATCATCATAGCAGTATTTTCCCAATCGTACATTTCATTCATAATACACAATATAACATATGCTTTTCTGAAAATAAATTTACTCATAATCAATAATAATTTGTATGGAAAATTACTGCTTTAGTTTATTCCCTTACCTGACTATTGAGAAATTCCTTAGAACCCAAATCCTACGCCCTTAGCGCCCGAAATTCAACTCCTGAAATTTACATTTTTCCCTAGATTAATTAATCTATTTCTCCAAAATAATACTCATCTAGCGTTCCTTAGGCTCCATATACCTCAAATTAATATTTAAACTATTATTTAACATCCCCACTTAATTTTTCAAATTTTGCCTGCAGGTCCCAAAATTTCACCCGCGGCGCTCACCCGAACCCTAAATTTCAGAAATCCTACTTCAGTCTCAGATGCTTAATATTTTAGCATTTCTAAATTAATGCTAATTAATTAAAAATAAGCCCCTTAATAATCGCCGCACCCCAAATTTGGGGTTTTGGCCCAACACCCCCATGAGAATTTCGTCCCACTAGACTTATAGAGAATCATCCCTAGATTCTCGTGGTGGTGTCCGTTCGTCAATTGGGCTTATATTTTGCAAGAAATTAAAGAAAAATGGGAAAATGGCTTACCCTAAGGAATACGCTTACGCTGCTCCTACCACCGATCCGCTCCGGTAGAAATGACGGCAGAGGCGAATGGAGTCCAGTGGTATCTTCGGATTTTCGATAGAACGATCCATCACGAAATCGAAGAGAGAGGGAGAGAGAACATGAGGAGAGAGAATGAGAGAGCTGCGTTGTAGCAAAAAGAAAAGAAAAGAAAAGTAAAGAAGAAGAAGAAGAAGGAAAGTAATTGAAACATCCTGAAGCTTCTCAGCTTCAGGATGGTTAATAATAATAATAATATATTTAATTAATATTAATAATAATATATATTTTATTAATAAAATAAAAAATAAATTTTAATTAATTTTTTTTTCTTTTTTCTTTTAAAATCTGATTAATTAATTAATTAATAATAATAAATATTTTTTATTATTATCTTTTTTTCTTTTCTTTTTTTTTAAATCCAATTAATAAATTAGTTAATTAATTAATTAATTAATTAATTTTAATTTATTTTTTTTTTAAATCAATCCACTAATCTTTTATATCTCCTTTTTGGGATTTTTACAACTCGCGAGATATTTCTTTGATCTAACGGTTAGGATTGATTCTAAGGGTAAAGCACCTATTTATACATCATCTAAACCCTAGTACTAAAGTTAAGACTTTTGGAGGAGAAAATAACAAACCGTTTGCATACAATTGAAGAGATTGCACTGCTGAAACCTTTGCCAAGGATTTCAAAGTTCATACAACGAATCTGAGCTAAGGCTCTCTCGTTTTAGCAAAAAGCAATATAGTTATCATTGTGGGATCATTTGGGTATTAAAGTTTGGTAAATCGATCTACACGTTTATATTTCTTCTCACTGAGTTCTTCATATAAACTAATCTGCTTGATTGATATATATGTTTTCAAAGAACTTTTCATTTCAAAATCTATTGTTGAAATAAACTGAGTGATTGATAGTGAGTATACTTTCATATAGATTAGTTAGAAAATATCCCTACTTGATAAAGAGCTTCGTCATTAGTTAAATAGTTTGATTCAAGTGTGTTTTCAGTTAAAGGATCTATATTTTAGATATATTAAAAACACTTGATTAAATATCCTTAGTGTTCATAAATATTTATTTTACTGAGGGATATTCTCTTTGGAAAAATTTATATTCAGTTTTTTGATCTTTGGATATCATATTATATATATATATATATATATATATATATATATATATATATATATATTTGGATATTACAAAGATCGTGTTGTGATTGAATATTTGAAAGAAAACTTTTTTGATTTTGATTGATATAATATTCAAGATAAAGCTTTTGATAAGTTCACATTAGATATTCATGCATTCTCGCAAAGTGAACTAGAACCCAAATTTTCCCCAAAGCTTTTAATTATATTATTACTTGGGAGTTTTGGTAAAAAAAAAAAAAGGAAATTGTGTATTGAAGCATATTCATTCATTAAGGATTGTATCATTACATACATTCTAAGCTTCAAGTTTCATCATATGATTATGTGTTAGGAATTTCAATTGTACTCACTAGCTTTGTTAGAAGCAACATTAAGTGTTTTGCATATTTTATATTGTATTGTAATCACGGTTCGGGTTGTGAACCGGGTTTGAGGAGAGAGCTGTATCTCTTGTAAGTAGCGGATTAGAAGGAAGTTATACCTCTTGTAAGCATCAGATATAAGGGAAGCTCCATCCCAATTTAAGGAGCAGAGATTATAGTGGAATCCTTGAGTGGGTTGCTCAAGGCGAGGACGTAGGTCGGGTTGGCTAAACCTCGTAAAAATTGTGTTTGCATTCTCTCTTCCCTTACTCTTTTTACTTTCTGCACTACATTTCATTACTCGTATTGCATGTGTATGTTGAATAACTCTACATGCACTTAATTGGGTAAAAAGGACTTATTGAGAAAATAACTTTAATTCAGTATTAAATCCCTGCAAATTGATTTTTTAAATATAAAAATAGGGATTAAGTTGTAAATCAGTTTCAAAGTTTTTTAAAATACCCAATTCACCCCCCTCCCCCCTCTTAGGATTACACCTAAATCAACATTTGGTATCAGAGCGGGTTTACATAGACTTAATAGTTCATTTGTAAAAAGATCACATGACACATATCGGTGTAACTCCATTCGGTGAGGGACACTCATCCACAAGACCACCAATTTTCTGTGGTACAAATTACACCTATTGGAAACGTAGGATGAGCATATACCTATTAAATGTAGATTGGAAGGTATGGAAAATAGTTACTAAGGGAAATTATGTTCCATGAAAGTAATTGATAAAGTGAATGTACCAAAAAATGAAGAAGAGTATATAAAGGAAGACTGGAAATCAGTGCAAATAAATTCTACTGCGATGAACTTGCTTTTTTGTGCATTAGATGTAAATGAATTTAATGGGTAATGACATGTAACTCTGCTAAAGAAATTTGGGAAAAATTGGAAGTTACATATGAAGGCACTAAGGAAGTAAAGGATAGTAGGATAGACATGCTCACTAGTGAATATGAAGCATTTAAAAGACGGCATATAAATCTATACAATCCATGTACACTAGATTCACACACATCACAAATTCTTTAAATGCACTTGGAAAAACTTACCCTAGTTATGAGTTGATCAGATAATACTCAGGGGACTACCTCAAGTTTGGGAAGTGAAAGCTATGGCAATAGCAAATGGGAGAAATATCAAGGGGATGTCTATAGACGAACTCATTGGATCCTTTATCACCTATGAGCTTGCAATAAATAAGAGAAAGAATGAGCAAAACAAAGCAAAGAAAGCCACAGCTCTTAAGGCATCAGCTCACTGCTCCTGTGAGGGAAGTGATTCAGAATCAGATGAAGACATGGCCCTGCTAACTAAGAAGTTCGGGAAGTTCTTGAAGAAGAATAAGAAGTTCAACAGAAAATTCCGAAACTCAAAATCAGAAAGAGAAGAGTCAAGTGTGAAGAAAAAGAAGGAAGATCCGCCAACATGCTACAACTGCAGATAAGGTGGACACATCAAGCCTGAGTGTCCCAAACTAATGAAAGCCTCCAAGAAAAAGAAAAAGGCGCTAAAATTTGGATAGGATACACATAGCACAAGCTGTTCAGAATCAGAAACTAGTGATGACGAGATTGCCAATCTGTGTCTAATGGCAGATGATGACCTTGAGATATGCTTAAGATCATCCTCCTAAAAAGATAGATGATATATGGATAGCGGATGTTCACGTCACATGACCGGGGATATAGCGAAGTTCACATCCATCACACCCAAGGATGAAGGATTTGTCACTTTTAGAGATAATGCTAAGGGAAGGATCACATGTGTAGTTAAAGTTGGTAATGATTCATCTCTAATTATAGATGATGTTTTACTAGTTGATGGTTTAAAGCACAACTTATTGAGTATAAGCCAACTGTGTGATAAAGGTTACAAAGTGTCTTTTGAACATGACAAGTGCATTGTTGAACACAAAACTGATAATAAGATATTGTTCACTGCTAAGCGTCATGAAAACGTATATACCACCAATTTTGATAACTTAACCTCACAGAGTTTGACATGCTTCTCTGCTATGAATGAAATTAGTTGGATTTGGCATAGGAGACTAGGACACGCAAACATGGACTTAATATCTAAACTAGTTAAGGGAGACTTAGTTAAGGGATTGCCTAAGACAAAATTCATCAAAGATTCAACTAGGAGAACAAGCAAGAACAAGCTTTAAGAAGAAGAAAGAAATCTCCACTACTAGGCCACTCCAAATGCTACACTTAGACTAATTTGGTCCAAACCCACTTCAGAGTTTAGGAGGAAAATCATACGCATATGTCATAGTTGATGATTTTTCAAGATATACATGGATATTATTCTTAGGTCACAAAGATGAAGCGTGTGAACAATTCATAAACCTGTGCAAGAAAATCCAAAATGAAAAGGGATATACTATCACTAAAATTCGAAGTGATAGGGGTAGAGAATTTAGAAATCAAGGCATGGAAGACTACTGCAATTCATTAGGAATAACCTTTAATTTTTTGGCCCCTAGAACACCACGACAGAATGGTGTAGTTGAAAGGAAGAATAGGTCGATACAAGAAATGGCCAGAACTATGATTAACGAACATAAATTACCTAAGTATTTCTGGGCTGAGGTAGTGAATACCACCTGCTATGTTCTAAATAGAGTTATGATTAGACCATCACTTAAAAAGACTCCATACGAATTATGGAATGGCCATAGACCAAACATATCATATTTTCATGTTTTTGGCTGTAAATGTTTTGTGCTTAGAGACAATGAACATTTAGGAACGTTTGATGTGAAATCAAATGAAGGTATCTTCCTAGGGTATGCCTTAGTAAAGCCTATAGAGTATATAACAAACGAACATTAACCGTTATGGAATCTATTTATGTAGTGTTCGATGAGTCAAATCCCTTCTCCAAAAGAGCTGATGAAGATGAAATTGAGATAAACAAGGAATTTGAGGAACTATCCATTAAAGATGATTCAAGAAAGAAAAGTGAAAGTAAAGAACCATCCACTGAAACTAATCAAATTGAAAATGAGGTTAATGAACCTCCTAGAGAATGGAAGTAGATAAAGAATCATCCCATTGATCAAATAATAGGTGAACCATTACGTGGAGTAGCCACTCGATCCTTACTTAGGAATATGATTAGTTATTTTGCCTTTCTATCTCAAGAAGAACCTAGGAATGTGAGTGAAGCAATTGAGGATGAATCATGGGTGCTTTCTATGCACAAAGAGCTAAACCAGTTTGAGAGAAACAAAGTATGGACATTAGATCCTAGACCTAAAGATAAGTCAATCATTGGTACAAAATGGATATATAAGAACAAGAAAGATGAACATGGGATAGTTGTTAGAAATAAGGTTAGACTAGTAGCTCAGGGATATAATCAGGAAGAAGGTATAGATTTTGAAGAAACCTTTCCACCTATAGCTAGAATGGAAGTCATTCGAATGCTTTTAGCATATGCTGCTTTTAAGGATTTCAAGTTATATCAAATGGATGCCAAAAGTGCATTTTTAAATGGCTACATAAGTGAAGAAGTGTATATAGAATAACCCCCAGGTTTTGAAAACCATAAGAATCTAGATCACGTGTATAGACTGACAAAAGTCCTGTATGGTTTAAAGCAAGCTCCTAGAGCTTGGTATCAGAGACTAAGCGACTTTATATTAGAAAATGGATTTATCAGAGGAAAGATAGATACAACTCTATTCATAAATCTAAGAAAGATGACATCCTCCTTGTTCAAGTATATGTAGATGATATCATATTTGGAGCTACAAATAAAGAATTGTGTAATGAATTTGCTAATACTATGCAAAATGAATTTGAGATGAGCATAATGGGTGAACTAATTTTTTTTTCCTAGGACTTCAGATAAAACAAGCTAAACATGGAATCTTTATAAATCAATCGAAGTACATTATAGATCTGCTCAAAAAGTTTAATATAGAAGATGGAAAAATACTAGGAACACCTATGAGCTCTTCATTGAAACTAGACAAAGATGAACAAGGTATACCTGTTGATGTCAAGCTTTATCGTGGAATGATTGGTAGCTTATTATATCTGATTGCCAGCAGACTTGATATAATGTTTAGCGTATGTTTGGGCGCAAGATTTCAGGCAGCACCAAAAGAGTCACATTTGCTAGCTGTTAAACGAATACTTAGATACGTGATAGGAACCGTGGAAATTAGATTATGGTATCCTAAGTACACATCTTTTGAGATTATCAGCTATTCATATGTTGATTTTACAGGTAGCAAAGTGCATAGGAAGAGCACAAGTGATACTTGTCATTTCTTAGGACATTCATCAGTCTCTTGGTTTTCCAAGAAGCAGAATCCAGTTGCTCTTTCCACAGCTGAGGCAGAATACATAGCGGCAGGTAGTTGTTGTGCTCAAACTCCACACATGAAGCAACAGCTAACGGATTTTGGATTAAGTTATGAAATAATCCCTATAAGATGCAGCAATACAAGTGCAATAAAAATCTCAAAGAATCCCATATTACATTCACAAACTAAACATATAGTGATACGAAATCACTTTCTTCGTTATCAAGTGCAAAAAGGAGATGTGAAACTTGAGTTTGTATGCACGGATGAACAATGGGCGGACATATTCATGAAACCACTTGTGAAGGATAGGTTTATCCAAATTAGGCATGAATTAGGTCTGATGCATAGTCGAGAGGTTGCCTAGAATTACATTAGATAACATAATTCAGGGGGAGCAACGTCACTTAACATTCACCCCAAAAAAAAAAAAAAAATCTCATTGTCAGCTCATTTATTCTCATTCGGTATCGCATTTTTAAGATGTAAACATTTGGTATCACATTAATTAACATTTGGTATCCTCACATAATCTTTGAAATTTGGCACACTATGTATGTTCACAATGCAATTTACATTCCACAACACAAATTTATGCATTAGCAAGGGGGATGGTTGATGTCAAAAGGGGGAGAAGTAAATTTTTTTTTTTTTGTCAAATCTGATGGTTAAACACGGTTAAAACTTTAAGATTTCAAAAGAGAGAAGAACATAAGGTTATGTCTACTCATGCACTATTATTATACACCTTTTTGTTGATGTCAAAAGGGGGAGAAGAATCAGGGCAAAAGTAGAAAAATTGAAAATTTGTTGGAAATATTAATTATGTAAAGGGGAAGAAAAATCAGACTATAGGAGAAGAATCAGGCTAAACAACATGAGTATGAACATGAGCATATTTCATTTGGAATCAAGCTAAACAACGTGTGTATGAATATGAGCATATTTCATTTGGCATGCGCATATTTCACTTATTGAATATTTGATGCATTATTTGAAGGGGAGCCTTGTTAGGCGTAACCCATTTTATTTTATATTTTTTCTCGTGTATTTGTCATCATCAAAAAAGGAGAGATTGTTGACTTTACGAGTCCAATCCGATTTTGATAATGACAAATCACTTAGTATTTGATATGTGCATTGAGATTGTGAAAGGAACTATATTAAGCATGCACGGAAGGATAACAAGTCATGGAAGCCATAAAGAAGAAAGCATACATATCTGGGCAAGATCCATGGAACTCAAAGAGTACAAAAATGAAGATGCAAATGACAAGTTCAAGAGTGTCATGGGAATGGGTACTTAGAACTCATATATTTACATTTTCATATGATTTAATTTGAGGCTCAAATCATAATCTAGAATGACCTTAGGACTTATGCATTTCATGAACATCATTAGGGGACATTTATAGACTTAGAAATAATTTTAAAACCCCAGAAAATAGTTTTATAAAAGAGCCAAGAAAGAGAGCAAAGCAATTTTTCAAAGTATAAAGAAAAAAATTCAGGAACTAGGAACTTCAGAAGACCGAACTCAATGGTCAGTCGCCTGAAGTTGCCACTTCAGAAGACCGAAGTTAACCTCAATCGTCTAAAGAATATCTTTAGAAGATCGAAGATTAAGTTTAGTCACCTGAAGAATTAATGGTGAAACACAGAACCTGGCAGAAGCACCTCAGAAGACTGAACTCAAACTTTAGTCGTCTGAACCCAACACTTCAGTCATCTGAACCCCAAACTTCAGTCGTCTGACCCTGTGTCCAGGTTATTTTTTCGAAGTTCTAAGGAACTTTAGTCGTCTGGGCCTTTAACCTAGGTCATCTGAACTTGCAGGAAAACTTAAATATCTAATTTTTAATAAGAGAACTTGCGAGATATTTCTTTGATCCAATGGTTAGGATAGATTCTAAGGGTAAAGCACCTATTTATACATCATCTAAACCCTAGTGCTGAAGTTAAGACTTTTGGAAGAGAAGAGAACAAACCTTTTGTATACAATTGAAGAGATTGCACTGCTGAAACCTTTACCTAGGATTTCAAAATTCTTACAACGAATCTGAGCTAAGGCTATCTCGTTTTATCAAAAAGCAACCTAGCTATCATTGTGCTATCATTTGAGTATTGAGGTTTGGTAAATCGATCTACACGTTGATATTTCTTCTCACTGAGTTTTTCATTTAAACTGATCTGCTTGATTGATATATATGTTTTCAGAGAACTTTTCATTTCAAAATCTATTGTTGAAATAAGCTGAGTGATTGATAGTGAGTATACTTTCATATAGATTAGTTAGAAAATATCACTACTTGATAAAGGGCTTCGTCATTGGTTAAATAGTTTGATTCAAGTGTGTTTTTAATTAAAGGATCTATATTTTAGATATATTAAAAACACTTGATTAAATATCCTTAGTGTTCATAAATATTTATTTTATTGAGGGATATTCTCTTTGGAAAACTTTATATTCAGTTTTTTTATCTTTGGCAATCATATTATATATATAGATTTGGATAATACAAAGATCATGTTGTGATTGAATATTAGAAAGAAAGCTTTTTTGATTTTGATTGATATAATATTCAAGATAAAGCTTTTGATAAGTTCACATTAGATATTCATGCATTCTCGCAAAGTGAACTAGCACCCAAATTTTCTCCAAAGCTTTTAATTATATCATTACTTGGGAGTTTTAGTAATAAAAAAAAAAAGGGAAAATTGTGTATTGAAGCATATTCATTCATTAAGGATTGTATCGTTACATACATTCTGAGCTTCAAGTTTCATTATATGATTATGTATTAGGAATTTCAATTGTACTCACTAGTTTTGTTAGAAGCAACATTGAGTGTTTTGCAGATTTTATATTGTATTACTATCACAGTTCGGGTTGTGAACTGGGTTTGAGGAGAGAGTTGTATCTCTTGTAAGTAGCGGATTAGGAGAAAGTTGTAAGTAGCGGATTAGAAGAAAGTTGTACCTCTTGTAAGCAGCGGATGTAAGGGAAGCTCCGTCCCAATTTAAGGAGCAGAGATTATAGTGGAATCCTTGAGTGGGTTGTTCAAGGCGAGGATGCAGGCCTGGTTGGCTGAACCTCGTAAAAATTTTGTTTGCATTCTCTCTTCCCTTACTCTTTTTATTTTCTGCACTACATTTCATTACTCGTATTGCATGTGTATGTTGAATAACTCTACATGCACTTAATTGGGTAAAAAGGACTTATTGATAAAATAACTTTAATTCAGTATTAAATCCCTACAAATTGATTTGTTAAATACACAAACAGGGATTAAGTTGTAAATAAGTTTCAAAGTTTTTTAAAATACCCAATTCACACCCCCCCCCCCCTTTTGGGATTACACCTAAATCAACAATCATCATCATCATCATCTCTATTTATTTTCTTATGTGGTATATTGAGGAGATCATTTTCAAATGTAGCTTTAATAACTCCTTCACATCTTTTTGGGGGGGAATATAAACCAAATGAAGTGATTATATAAAATTTATTTAATACATGACATGATTCCAATCTCCATTATTGGGTTCAATTTTACATTAACCCTGACATTTCAATTTCATCACATTAAATTATGAAATTATCAAATGGTTTCAAAACATGTTGGGAATTAACAAAAAATTCTCAAAACTTGTGACAAATAAAATAGAGAAAGAATACACGCCAAAGAAAAATCAATCACGCACACAAGACAGTATTTACGTGGTTCGGCAATTTTGCCTACGTCTACAGAGTTGCGAGGATTTCAATATTATGAGGAAGAAAAATACAGAAAGTGCGGCGGTACAATGCTCTCTCTCTCTCGCTCTCTCTCGAAGTGTGACCACAAACCCTAATCACCCAAAAACAATCATTTTCTATGTTGCGCACAGGGTTCCAAATGGGCTACAAAACGGGCCCAAAAAAAATTTTCCCGGGGGCGAACCCCCACAAATACGGCTTTGGCTACGGCCTAAGCCGCAGCGCTCATGGACTAAGCCTTAGGATAGAAATCTCTCATTAAAGAAAAGTCAGGTCATCATCCAAATTGAACGCAAATAGGCTTCACAAGAGCCCAACAAATCTCCCACTTGGAGACTAGTTCAATCACCAATATCAACTGCAATCGTCCAAATGAACAATCCTGCATCCCTACAACTCATCCTCCTGTCCTCAAGCTAGAAGACCAACTAAAGCTGCACACAACTTCTCAATAGTGACACCCTTAGTCAACATGTCTGCCGAGTTCTTAGATCCACAGATCTTCTCAAGTATTATTAGTTTATCTTCAACAAGGTAATGGATAAAGTGGTATTTTGTCTGTACATGTTTCAACTTTGAATGAAAAGCCAAATTTTTGGCAAGAAAAATTGCACTCTAATTGTCACTGTGTAGAATGCTCATCTTCTGCTTCTTACCCAATTCGTCTAAGAAATCATGTAGTCAAATCATCTCCTTTCCAGCTTCAGTTGCTGTAACATACTCAGCTTCTGTAGTAGATGAAGTAACAATCTTTTTGTAGAATTGAAGCCCAAGATATAGTTGTACCAGCCAGAGTAAATACAAACCCAGTAGTACTCTTTCTACTATCATTATCACCCACAAAATCAGCGTCCACATAACCCTACAGTTTCAAACTTGCACCTGTGAAGCAAATACATGTATTTGATGAACCCCTTAGATATCTCAGAATCCACTTGACTACCTTCCAATGCTGCTTTCCTGGCCTACTCATGAATCTGCTCACAACTCCCACTGCATGTGCAATGTCTGGCCTTGTACACACCATAGCATACATCAAGCTGCCAATAGCTGAGGCATAGGGCACCTTGCTCATATGGTCCCTTTCTTCTTTTGTCTTCAGTGACTATTCCTTGCTTAGTTTGAAATGACTACCCAAGGGTTTGCTCACTAGTTTAGCTTCATTCATGTTGAACCTACTGAGAATTTTCTTCACATACTCTGACTGTGAAAGCTTCAATGTACCATTAGCCTTGTCTCTAATGATTCTCATTCCAAGGATTTGCTTTGCAGCTCCCAAATCCTTCATTGCAAACTGTTTTTACAATTGTTTCTTCAGATCATTAATTTCCTCAATGCTAGACACGGCAATGAGCATATCATCTATATATAACAGTAAAATGATGTAAGAATTGTCAATGAACTTAACGTAACAATAGTGATCAGCTTCACATCTCTTGAACCCAATTTTATGCATAAAACTAACAAATTTCTTATACCACTATCTTGGAGCTTGTTTTAAACCATACAAGCTCTTTCTCAATTTACAGACTAAATTCTCTTGTCCCTGGACAATAAACCCTTCTGGCTGAATCATGTAGATGTCTTCCTCCAAGTCACCATGAAGTAATGTCGTTTTCACATCTAACTTCTCAAGATGAAGATTTTCTGCAGCCACCATTCCCAGCACCAGTCTAATTGTCAATATCTTTACAATCGGAGAAAATATTTCTATGAATTCAATGCCCTCCTTCTGCTAGAACACAATCTAGCTTTGTAGCGCTTGCTACCGTCATGTTCGTTCTTTATTCTGTATACCCACTTGTTGTGCAAAGCCTTCTTCCCTACTAGAAATTCAATCAGTTCCCATGTTTGATTCCCCAACAAGGAATCCATCTCATCCTTCATGGCTATCTCCCACTTGCTTGAACTTTCATCCTACAAGGCTTCATCATAACACTCTGGCTCACCACCATCACTTAGCAAGAGATAATTTAGAGCAGGTGAATAACGCTATGGAGGTCTAATGGTCGTGGAAGATCTATGGACCGCAACTAAAGGTGTACTTTGATTTACCTGTGATTCTACATTCTCCTTATCATCTTCACCCCCCTGGACAGTACTTTCAGTCAATTCATATATGTTAACAAACTTAGATTTCTTCTTATCTATCTCTATGACATCTAACACTATAGTTGACCTATCCTTGTACATAACCTGTTCATTAAATATCACATTTCTACTTCTTATGATTTTCCTATTTTGTTTATCCCAAAACTGATAGCCAAATTTCTCATCACCATAGCCAATGAAATAACATATTTTGGACTTTGCATCAAGTTTACTACGAGCATCAGAATCAATATGAACATAAGAAACACAACCAAAAAATATTAAGTGAGAAAACTTTACCTCTTTATCACTCCAAACCTCTTCAAGAAGTCTGAACTCCATGGGAACTGAAGGTCCTCGATTTATTAGATAAACTGCAGTACTAACAGCATCAGCTCAGAAAGTTTTTGGTAGTCCAGCATGCAACCTCATACTCTTAGCACGCTTATTAAGATTTATGTTCATGCGCTCAGCCACAGGAATGGTCTTTTCCATTCTGATTCCATATGCAGCACAATACTCTCTGAACCTTCCATCTATGTACTCTCCTCCATTTTCCAACTCCAAACACTTTACTTTCAAACCTATCTCTGTCTCAACCATAGCCTTCCACTTCTTAAAATTTTCAAATACATCATATTTATTTTTTAGAAAGTAAACCCATACCTTTCTGGTTGAGTCATCAATGAAAGTAACATAGTACCTTGAACCTCTAAGGGATGCAACGGGAGAAGGCCCCCACAAATCTGTGTGCACTAACTCCAATTTTTTAGCCTTCGGTTTTCTGCCACTTTTCAAGAAACTCACCCTTTTCTACTTTCCTAAGATGCAGCTTTCACACAAATCAAAATCAATGGACTTCAATTCTGGTAGTTTCCCTTTTGACAGCAGCATCTTCATCCCTTTCTCACTCATGTGACCAAGTCTACGATGCCATAAACTTGTATCAATACTTGCTTCAGCAACTACAATTGTGTCTCTTGGACTTGCGGTCATGTATAGAGTACCAAATTTCTTTCCACGAGCCAATACTCTGGCTCCATTTGTAACCTTCCAAGTGCCACCAGCAAACAACATTGCATGCCCTTCATCATCAAGCTGTCCGACATAAATCAAATTCCTTCTCAGGTCAGGAATATGTCGTACCTTCTTCAGTAACCAAACAGACCCATTGGGCAACAACATCCAAGGTTGTACCATCAGCCAAATACATCTTACCAAAATCTTCTGCTACATAGTTTTGTATGATTTCATGGTGTGAAGTGGTATGAAACAAAGCTCTTGAGTCCAAAACCTAATCATCAAGTGGACTATCTACTGCAAGAAGTAATGCATCATGTACCTCTTTTGTTGCAGCATTAGCAGAATCATCCTCATTCTTTTATTAATACTTTTGCATTGTCTCCTAAAGTGACCCATTTTCCCACAATTCCAACATTGCCCCTTTTTGGCCAGATCTAAACTTTGATATACCCCGATCCGAATTTCGATCATTACCTCTGGCTCTTGTTTCAAGATTTAGGGCAGAACCAGATCCTAAGGTTTCACCCGCATCTCCTTTGCAAATCTCCTCAACCAGAATTAAATCTTGTATATCATTATACTTCAGTTTTTCTTTTCCAGTAGAGTTGCTTATTGCCATCCTCATTACCTCCCAACTGTTTGGGAACGAAGCCACAACGATCAATGCATGAATCTCATCATCAAAATCAATTTCTACAGACGATAATTGATTTTTGATAGTATTAAACTCATTCAGAAGTTGTGTTACTGATGCATTCTCTGCCATCTTCAAATTAAACAATTTCTTCATCAGATGTATATTGTTATTTTCTGATGGTTTTTCATACATACCAGACAAAACCTTCATCAGATCTGTTGAGTTTTCTCCTTCACAACGTTGTGTGCAACAGACTTAGACAGAGTTAATCTTATAACTCTCAGTACCTGTCTGTTAAGGAGAGTCCATTCCTCGTTCTTCATAGTAGCAGGTTTTTCTCCTAGAAGCGACAGATGTAACTTCTTCCCATAGAGATAATCCTCAATCTGCATCCTCCAGAATCCAAAGTCTATGCCATCAAACTTTTCTATTCTAGACGTCTTTCCTGCTTCCTCTGCCATTACTCCCACTCGAACCTAACCCTGCTCTGATACCAGTTGTTGCGAATTAACAACAAATTCTCAAAATCTGTGAGAGACAAAATAGAGAAAGAATGCACGCCAAAGAAAAATCAATCACACGCACAAGACAGTATTTACGTGGTTCAGTAATTTTGCCTATGTCCACAAAGTTGCAGGGATTTCACTATTATCAGGAAGAAAAATACAAAGAGTGCAGCGGTACAATGCTCTCTCTCTCGCTCTCTTGCAAAGTGTGACCACGAACCCTAATCACCCAAAAACAATCATTTTATATGCTATGCACAGGGTTCCGAATGGGCTACAAAACGGGCCAAAAAAAAATTTTTTCCCAGGGGCATTGCCCTCAGACCCCCACAAGTACGGCTTGGGCTACAACCCAAGCCGCAGTGCTCATGGACTAAACCTTAGGATAGAAATCTCTCATTAAAGAAAAGTCGAGTCATCATCCAATCGTATTCGCATTCCAAACTATACCTGATCAGCGAGACCTAGGGGGAGGACGCTGATCCATAGGTTTGGTGCCGCACCAGAGGGGGGGGCGAAGGGCTTGTTAGTGGCTGAAGTTCCTATGTAATCCAACCAAAAAAAAAAAGACTCTTGTAAGCACTAAACACGTTAATTATAGCCATAAAATATTTAATTAAGTGACATAATTGGTTGCTAGATGTGTTTTCTTTCTATTATGATTAAAATTTAGTTTTACTTGTCTTTTATGCTTCATTTGGTTCATAGAATACTTATTAATCTAGATTATTTATTTTACAATCTAATGGTCATCTGGTGTCACAATCCAAATTTATTAAAATGAAAACTAAAAATTAATATATATAAACTAAAAATAGAAAACTAGCAACATATTTGGTTAATGTTTATAAAAATTAATAAAAAAAAAAAGAAAAAACTTGATTGAACAAATGCTCTTTTTTTCTTTAATCAAATAACAATTAAAATTTTGAATGAAGTGAACAAATGCAAAAACTAAAAATTTACTTGATTATTATATTTCAAAACTCACTTTTAATGCCACAAAAACAATCTTGTTGTACATGAGAATTGAAAAAGAAAATTCAAATTTTTAATGGATATTTTTATTTTAGATTTACAGTCATTCTATTTTAAATTTAGTATATAATTTATGTATAAAATGAAAATAAAAATGAAACTAAAGAGACGCTGTTAATTAAATGTGTCGGTTAATAGTAACAAAGAGAATTCAAATTTAAATTTTTAGAAATATAGATTTCGCAAAGACAATTATTAGATGAAATATATGTTTATTTTTAATTAAATATGTACACATAAAATGAGAAAATGTGTTTTCAAATTTGTATTCTACAAAGACAAACTTTCTTAGCCAAAAAATGACTTATTGCTGAAGCATAAGATATTTGGATCATTTTTAGACATTGGTTGAATTTTAGAGACCGTTCACTGTGAAATCATTTGCATATTGTTTGGTTAAGGGGCAAACTAAGAAGAGTGCATTTGTGGCATACCTCAGAATATATTTAAATTTTGATTTCCGAACAATCCTAGTTGTTTAGGGGCCTAAATCTAATTTACATTCTGTTTTATAAAACTAGTGACGTAATGAAATGGAACAAATGCTCCTCCCATTCTCCAGTTAACTCACCTTACCATTCTTCTTCCTCAATACTCCTCTCAACCTAAGGAATTCAAGACTATTTGACAATAGCAATTTGCCCTTCAAAGTTTTATTTTTCATAGATTTGAATCAAATTCAATATAATCTTACATTATATTTTATTTAAATGCACCTAAATCTAAATTTAATGTGTGAATTTAAAGTTCCCAAATGCAGTAAAAAAAATTCTATTATATTTATCTAGCATAAATATAAATAAATCAATTCAAATCCATATTAATTCCGAAGGACGGAATTTACTTCACATAAAATAATAGACCAAACTAATTAGTTCAGTCTATTAAGCCTAGCACACCTAATATATGAGGTTCACTTATTTTCTAAGAAACCTTGCTTGGACTTCAACGAGTAATTGATTTTCTATATAGAAAAGTTGAACTAACCCTATTCCTTAAATCTCTATTTGATATTTAAAAAACATTATATATATATATATATATATATATATATAAGAATCTATTTTTTCATATTATTTATTTTCAAAAAAAGTAAGAAAGACAATAAAAATTTGTAACGCCCCGATCCCAACTTACGACCCGGGTGTTACTGTAGTGACGTCTATGTACCTGATATATTTCTCAACAGATATATACACAGTAGAAAACATAAACATCCATCAAACTATTACCAGAGTTCTAACTGTCTAATAGATACATACAGCTATTCCAACATCCATATACAATATTGTATGATACTCGACGCATCCTCGAGTCTTACAACATTTTACAAGTTCTGAAAGCCTTTAACATAACCTACAAAATCAAGCTCGTGGAAACGCTCGTTCAAAAACAGATCGCTACCCTGCCCCAGTCCTTGCTAATCTCAACCTCGATAAAGGCCTAAAAAGACAGTTTGTATGATAGGGTGAGACACCTCTCAATAAGAGATGATTAACCTAATAACAGTGTGTGACCAGCATGCCTTAAGTGTTTAAGAAAAACATAAACATATATAATCATCGTTTCCATAATTGTAAAATACGTAGCCTATTTTCATCATATGAA
Source organism: Malania oleifera (assembly GCF_029873635.1). NCBI lineage: Eukaryota > Viridiplantae > Streptophyta > Magnoliopsida > Santalales > Ximeniaceae > Malania > Malania oleifera. The sequence goes on along the minus strand of NC_080426.1, from coordinate 95,531,635 downwards.
CAGCCCCATAGTATATAACAACAATTACATAAATGTATAGATATGCAGGATAGGACACACCCTCAAACTTTATACCATGTATAAATCCCCACAATTGGGGTTGACTGCCCCTACTGTCTCAATACAGCCTAGGTACACGATCAAGAGGCAAACTCACACTAAGATTGCGCCTACTGTCTCAATACAGCCTAGGTACACGATCAAGAGGCAAACTCACACTAAGACTACGCCTACTGTCTCAATACAACCTGGGTTCATATAGATCAAAAGTATGGTGCCCTCACTGGCAACGAATCTGTGCCTACACTATCAGTCCCCAGAATTCCTAAAGCATATTATGCAATTAAAGAAATTTAAATACTCTTTTGAAATTATTTCACAAAACACATCATTACGTGAAATCCGGCCCGTAGCCACCAAATAAACTTCCTGCATTTTCACAACAGTTCCAATATTTCACAACATCAACACCTGCCACACAGCTTTCCACATTCGAAAACAACTCGAAAGTAAACATAAACAGTTAATATCACAGTACGGGTTTTAGTTCCCATTGGTGAGTATCGGCATAACTCTTCTGCCAACTCTAAGCTGATCTAATCCTTTCTCTGATAAGCTCGACCTTCGTAGAGGTCTGCTGAACCAACTCCGGTCCCAAAATCTGCCGCTCACCTACCTCATCCCAGTACAACAAAGATCGGCATCGACGACCATACAAGGCCTCATATGATGTCATATCAATATTAGTCTGGTAGCTATTGTTATAAGCAAATTCTATGAGCAATAGATACCGGATCCAACTGTTACCAAAATCCAACACGTATGCTCGCAGCATATCCTCAAAAATCTAAATCGTCCTTCCAAACTGCCCATCCATCTGCGGGTAAAACGCTGTGCTGAACGTGAGTTGTGACCCCAAGGCATCCTGCAACCTTTTCCATAATCGAGACGTGAAACGTGGGTCTCGATCTGAAATGATAGACACCAGGACACCATGGAGCTGTACTAACTCCTGTACGTACAACTCTGACAGCCTATTCATAGAATAGTTGACTCTGATTGGAATGAAGTGTGTCGTCTTCGTCAGCCAATCCACCACCACCCAGATAGCATTCTGTCCGTGCACCGCTGAAGGCAACCCCGAAACAAAATCCATCAAGATATGTTCCCACTTCCACTTGGGAATGTCAAGCGGCTGTAGTGGTCCTACTAGTCTCTGATGCTTAGCCTTCACCTACTGACATGTCAGGCATTGTCCAACAAACCCGGCCACTTCCCTCTTCATATTACTCCACCAGAACAATTCTCGCAGATCTCTATACATTTTCGTGCTCCCTGGATGAACAGTATAGAGAGCGCAATGAGCCTCCTCCAGAATCATCCTCTTTATCTCTACATCGTCTGGTACACACAACCTGGTGTGGAATCTGAGAACTCCATCCTCAGAGACATTAAAGTCTGAATGTGGTTCACTATGCAGTTTCTACACAATCTTTACCAACTCCGCATCGTTCAACTAAGCAGCTTTGATTCATTCTCGTAAGGTCGGCTGAACCACAAACCTAGCAACAAAGGCCTGGGGATCCCCATCCACCAGCTCTACCCTCAATCTCTCTAGATCCATCCTGATTTGATGCTGCCCCACAACTACTAAAAATGATGCCACCACTAACTTCCAAATCAGCACATCAGCTACCACATTAGCTTTTCTGGGGTGATAGCTAATGGTACAGTCGTAGTTTTGATCAATTCGAGCCACCTGCGCTGCCTCATATTCAACTCCTTTTGGGTGAAGAAGTATTTGAGACTCTTATGATCAGTAAAGATCTCACACTTCTCACCATATAGATAGTGTCGCCAGATCTTTAAAACAAACACAACTACAACTTGCTCCAAATCATACGTAGGGTAATTCTTATCGTACTCCTTGAGCTGACAAGAAGCGTAGGAAACTACTTTACCCTATTGCATCAAGTCCATGAATGTTGTAGGTGCATTGGTCAAACCAAACGGCATAACCAAAAACTCGTAATGGCTATACCGAGTTTGGAAAGTAGTCTTCGATACATCCTCTGCTTTCACCTTCAGCTGGTGATACTCAGACCGCAGATCGATCTCCCGGTAGTCGATGCACATCCTTATTGACCTATCCTTCTTTTTCAAAAACAACACAGGTGCACCCTAGGGTGACACGCTCAGCCTGATGAACCCCTTGTCCGAAAGTTCCTACAACTGCTCCTTTAGCTCTTTCAACTCAGCTGGAGCCATCCTATAAGAAGCCTTGGAGATTGATGGCATCCTCAGGTGCTAACTCAATAACAAACTCCACTTCCCTGTTTGGAGGCAACCCTGGCAAGTCTTTAGGAAAGACATTGGAGAACTCCCTTAACACCGAGATATCCTCCAACTTCAATCCCTCCTTAGGTGACTCTTTCACACTCGCCAGGTATCCCTGACAACCCTCCAGAAGTAGTTGTCTACATCATTGAGAGGATCCGTGGTGCAGAACACACACACAACCTAACAAATAGAAATTCCTGCTCTCCGGGAGGCTTGAACACTACTTCCTTCCTATGGCAGTCAATGCTCGCAAAACTAGATGCCAGCCAATCCATCCCTAGGATTACATCAAACCCGTGCATATCAAACACGATTAGACTGGCAAGCAGCCTCGTCCACTGAATCTCTATCGGGTAATCCCTGACCACTCTACTGCATACCACCACTAACCTTGATGGCGTATCCTCACCTAACTAGACCTCTAACGGTTGAGCCTCCACTCCACACCGTTTACAAATTCTTGAGATATAAAGGAGTGATTTGCACCCGAATCAAAAAGAACTACAGCATTATATGATAAGTTGTAAATGGTACTTGACACCACATTGTCGACGTTTTCTACATCGCCCGACGTCATCGAGTACACCCTAGCCTGAGCAGTGCCTCCTTGGTGACCACCTCGAGGTGCCTGTTTACCACCTCGATTATGAGCCTATGTTGAAGGAAGAGTCACTGTCGCTCGACAGTCTTGTATTAGATGCCCTGACTTCCCCTCACTTGTAGCAGCCCGGAATTGAGACTTACACTCTCCCCAATGCTGCTTCTGGCACTTGGGACACATCGGCTTCTCTGAACTCCCCTGAGAAGCCTGAGATCCCAATTACTACTGCTGTTGGCCCAAATGACCACCGAACTTCTTCCAATAACTCTTGCCGAAGCCTGACTGTGAATTCTGGGGAAAAAGGCCTCTTCTTCTAATTCACCTCTCTCTCCCCCTCCTGGATGCTGGCTTCAGTCGCCATGGCTCTATCCACAAGCTCGTAAAAGCCCTAAACCATCAATGCTGCCACCTGTACGCATATAGCCTACTTCAAGCCCCTCTCAAACATACGTGTAACGACCCGAAAAAATTAATTAATAAAAATAATAAAAGAAGAGAAAAAGGAAGAAAGAGAAATATTTTTGAGTGTTTGTAAAGAATCATCGATGAACCAACTAGTCTCGTCGACGAGCATTCTGTTTTGGCTCGTCGACGAGGGTACATGTCTCTATAACGAGGAATTACCGAGAGGGGATTTCATATTACTGAAATTCGATGCAAGTTTTCAGTTTCATCGCTGAGCGGTGTACTCGGACTCGTCGATGAGTCCACGTGTCTCATCAACGAATCCTTGCCTATAAATAGAGAATTCTTTCATTTCAGCATGAAGTATGTTGCATGTAACCTCTCTCTCACTAGAATTTCGGCCCTACTACCTTCTTTCTTCGATTCCGGGCCAGATTTAACTCGGTTCAACGATTGGAAGCTACCATGAGAATCCTAGGAAGATTCTCTACAATATAGGTAGAGCAGATTTTCAATTTGAGAAGTTTGGGAAACATCCTAATACCAAGGTAAGTGAGTTATTTTGGAGTTTCCTTAACAAACATTGTTATTTGCAGCCTAGGAAGTATTATAAGGGTGTTTTACTAAGATTTGAGGAATTTGAAATTTTTGGAATACAGGGTCTTGTTTTTTTTATTTTAGGCCGAATTCCGAGGAGCGGATAAGGGGAAATATTTTGTAATAGCTTTTTAATAATTTAAAACAACTAATTTTGGGTATAATTTCTACATATTCAGGTATAATTTTTCTAAACCATGCTGGTATTGAAAATGTTGCTTTTAGATAGATATATTATACTAGGAAAAATCGTGTGGTTGAAACCATTTTTGATAATTAAATGATTGTGAGTAATGTGGAATGATGAATCATTGAGACTGCGAATATTGTTTGACTGTGAAATCTGCCTAGTTGAATATACTGATTTATTGAGGATACAGATGTTGTGTATACTGTGGATGTGTTAAATGATTGGTTGTTGTTGACTTGTGTTATGGTTCATGTAAATTACGATATAATGTTGGCAGTGGTATGAGGAGGTCATTATATCGTACCTGGTATATCCGTCATATAACGTTGGCAGTGGTATGAGGAGGTCGTTAGATGGGTGTCTATATTGGGAGGTAAACATTGGTAGTGGTATAAAGATGTTGTTTACCTATTTACCATGAACAGGCAGTTTATGCTATAACCTATGTGGTTTGATTAGTCCTGTGTGGACCTGTATGCTGTGTGATTGATTTGTCCTGTGTGGGCCATGTAATATATGTGATTGGTTAGTCCTGTGTGGACCAATCCTGTGTGGACATATATATGTAATTGACAGTCCTATGTGGATGTGTATGATATGTGTGTGTTAGAGTCCTATGTGGACGATTACATATTGTGTGGATGTAAACCCTGTGTGGTTATGATTGAAGACTGTATGAATTATCCTATGTGGAACTCTGTGAAATGTTTGGTAATCATTGTGTGTAACTCCAATTAAGTATTTTGGGTAAAGTAGATTACTCCACCCCAAAGCTTGCTGAGAAAGAGAGTACTCTGGTAATTATTTGTGGACACTGGGGTAAAGGGAAGCCACTTGTATGGGGGGGTGACCTTCTGTAATAACCTGGATAATTATTAGAATTAAATAATAAAGAAAAGAGAGGGTAAAGTAGATTACTCATCGACATGGACGCATATCTCGTCAACAAGAAGTTACCAAGAGGGTGTTTTCAGGGCTTGAATCTCGTTGACGAGGAGTAGGCGTTCGTCAACAAGACTACAACTTGGACTCGTCGACAAGGTGACGTGGCTCGTCGACGAGGCCACGTGAACCAACTTTTTATATAAAGCTAAAAATTGTTTTTCCTGCGAGAATTTCAGATCCTATTCACTCTCTCTCTCTCTCTCTAGAAAGCGCACCCTCTCACTTCTCTCTAAATTTCTAACTCCAATTCTCCCTGGTTCGACGATCAGAAGCCACCACAGTGATCTTGGGGAGTTTCTCTACAATCTAGTTGGAGCAGAAATTCAATTTGAGCACTTTGGGAACCATCCTAAAATTAGGGTAAGTAGATTTTTAAGTATTTTTAGTATTACCAGTATTATTCGGTGTTAGATTTTGTATGTTTGAGAATATACTAGTGTTTTGTGGAACAAATTTAGGGTGTCATATTTTCAGGAATAGGGTGTTTTGGGCATCTTATAGTTATGGGTTGAGGACCCTAGCAAGTATCTGTTCGAGAGCCTAGGTAAATTACAATTCAAGAAATTATGAATAGGTAATCTCAAGAAATATGGGTGTATTGATTTACTGGAGAATTTGTATCTGTAAATGCAGGTTTTTGGGGTTGGTACACTGAGGGTGTGAGTATTGAGTGGAGGTCAACCTCACAGTCAGATAGGTAAGGGAGATATGCTATGCTAGGAATTTTAGAAAGTGTACTAGAAGATTATGTATATATAAAACAGTGTATTATTTAGTTTTTTCAAAATATTATTATTATATTAGGAGAAGCAGATTTTAGAGCATAGGATTTCAATTACTCAATTGTGTGACATGAGTTCATTACAATTTAATATAGTATTTATACAATTTTACAGATATCATGTTTTACAGTATATTAGCAGAAAATATCAATATGCAATTTTTAGAAAATATGATTTATAGTATTTTTCACAATGTCATGACTTCAGTATCATAACACTCGATTATTTAGTTATTTAGTTATTTAATTAGATATTCAGATTATGCATATCAGTTTAGAAATGTTATGACTTTTCAAAATCCTGGTAAAAACAGTAAGATAATTATAAATATCAATACTAAATAGTATCAAACTCTGAGGAAATATTCAATCAGATTCAGACAGTAGAGCACGATACCGTTGCTATTTCAGATCAGAGTGCAACCACATATCTCAGATAGTGTGTGGATTTCGTCTACCGTTCTAGGAGAGATTGCAGTCTCCCTAGAGAGCTGGGTTGAGCTGGCCGATTTGACGAGGTAGAGATTAGTAGCGTGCCTAGAGAGACTGCCATGGGCCATATTGTTGATTTGTAGAGTTTCAGATTGACTTACCTGGTAGGCCAACCAGAGTTAAGTCCCGTCTACGGGCCACACAACCCTATCATGAGGGGTTAAATCATGACATTCAGTTCCCATGGTATTATCACAGCTATTTCTATAAATATAGATTTACAGTACAGTAGCAGATTTATTATAATACTAGAATTATGCTTAACTAAAAAAAAACTCAGATATACAATTGTATTTTAAACTATAATAAATGTAATCTGTACGGTATACTAGATTATCAGTTTTATAGTTTTAATATTATATCAGTATATTAAATGTGTAACTCAGTTGCCACACACTAGTGATAGCATATCTTGTCTTACTGAGTGTTGTCTCATCCTAGTGACTTAACATTTTCTGGTGATCCAGCTAGGCGAGCAGATTAGGCTCGCAGGTAAAGAGGTTCTTGCGTTGCTCTTTTTGAAGGGTGAGTGTTTCCTGAGTGTTGGTTGTTTGGGTAGATCCCAGGGTTTTTGATGATGTCACTGGGTATTTTGAGATGTATATTTTGGGACTTTTAGATTTCTATATTGTAAATATTGTTTACAGTTTTATGTTTACTGTTGCTTAAGAATGTAATGTGAACAGAGTTTCCTCAGTACTCCCTTGGGGCTTGAGATGTTTTCAACAAGTAATACAGAGAGATTTGATATATATGAAAAAAAAAATGGCATGAAAAATCAGGTAGTTACACCTTCCCTATTCTCAGTGACTTTACGTGGATACATAACCCGAGAGCTTACTGAGAAAGGTGAGTGCCCTGGTGTTTGCACTAAAGCAGAGGGAATCTACTTGTATGGGCGGGTAGACTTCCCTATTCTCAGGAATTATCAGTAAAACATTTATGTTTGTAGGTACGTGATTAGATGACAAAGATGTTAACCATAGTATGATTATGGGCGTGATACTTTGTTGCTGGTGGATTGTGAACGTGTTTGCATGGACATTTTAATTATATATTAAAAACTCTTCAGCCACACACTATTATAAATTATTTCTTCCTTACTAAAAGGTGTCTCACCCCATCGATGATTTAAACTTTTCAGGTTATCTAGGTGATTGAGCTTAGATAGCTCCAGGGCAAGGTAGTTTTGTGAGTGGTACCCGAATGGCTATATTTTAGTTTTTATGTTTTATATATTTTATTCAGGTTTCTATAATATAAAGGATATGGTTGTAATTATATGGAACTGCTTGGGTAAATATAGAACTCTAGTATATTCTATTGAGGTTATTTTATTATTTTCGCTGCGTGAATAGTATCAAAAACGCGTGTTGGTCTCATAACACTCCAGACCCCACGTGGCGGGTCCGGGGCATTACAGTTGGTATCAAAGCATAATGGTCTTGCGGACTTTAGATGGATTAATACCAGAGTATAGGTTGAGTTGAATGAGGGTAAGAATGGGTAGATTAGGGTGTTGACAGAAGTTTGGGTTTGTTTCTTAGCCTGGAGGCAGAGATCCCTTAATGGACTTCTATGATTTTCTGAATCAGTCGACGGTTTCAGAAAACCACGGTAAATCCATCAACGATGATGTTTCCGAGCAGAGGAACTGAAATTTAGAATTTAGATTTGAAGGTTAATATGATTGCAAATAATTGGATGTTAGATACTAATGGCAGATATGGATATTGAAATAATTACTTGTTATACCTTTTATGTCAGATATATTAAGATATAGAGATTCTAAATTGCCTCTATTGTATATTTATATTTAGGGATAGATCCTAGAGGCAAAGGTGTGGATGAAGGAGGAGGAAGCGAAATGGGAGCAACTTCCAGTGGGGACGAGATTGACACCTCTCGACTGTTATGAGGAATAGCTAATCATGTTAGGGAAGAAATGAGACGGAATTTCGAGGGAACAAGCTATCCACCGGTCCACCAGGGTTGCACCATTGATCAATTTACTCGTCTGAAACCTTTGTCTTTTGAGGGTGGCATCGATCCGATTAAGGCTGAGATGTGGATGCAAGAAATGGAGAAAATACTTGTTGTGTTGAACTGTATCGAGGAGCAGAAGGTTCTCTTCGCCACCTTCAAACTGGCTGGAGAAGCTGAACGGTGGTGGCATGCGATGAAATTGTTGGAGAAACAGTGAGCGATACCTATAGCAATGACTTGTGGTCGATTCAAGTAGGTCTTCTACGACCGATATTTTCCCGCCACCACCAGAAATGCGAAGGCGGAGGAATTTTTCAACTTGACTCGGGGACACCTCATTGTTCAGCAATTTGCTACTAAATTTCTAGAGCTATCTCGTTTTGCACCTTCTGTGGTTCCAGATGAATATCGGAAGGCGAGGTGGTTTGAAAGGGGCCTGAATCAGAGGATTCATGAGCATATGGCGTGTCTGCAAATTCAGGATTTCACGGAATTGGTGGAGAAAGCTACTGTGGCATAGTCGAGCCTGCGGAGGGGTACAGAGGCATCAAAATGAAGAAAAAGGCTTGCATCTCCATGTTCCCAAAAAAATGTCAGACAAGGGTCATGGAGGGGAGACAAAGATGCAGCGAGCCAGGGGTCAGAAAGAAGTGACCAGGGACGACAAGGCGATTTGTCACGCCCCCATTGCCCTAGATGTAATCAGCGGCATTGGGGAGAATGCCAGAGTAGGGGTGTTGTATGCTACAAATGCGAAAAATATGGTCACATAGCCCGAGAATGTCGACAACCGCCAAATAATGCACCAACTCTAAATCAGAACCAAAGGAACAACCTGGTGCCTTGCGGCGGCAGCAGTGCCCCGGCACATTTCTATATGTTGGTTACGCCTAAGGAGGGCAACACTAAAGGCCCAGGTATATGTTTATGCTAAGATGTATGTTAACTTTGTTTACCTATGCATGATTCGGTGCTATACATGTTTAGATTGGTTGAAATTTATGAATGTGTGTAGTTAACTTTTAATTACGAAAATAGTGATTAACGAATATCGAGGATAAAATTCTTTTAAAGAGGGGAGAATGTAATGACCCAAAAATTTTAATTAATAAAAATAATAAAAGAAGAGAAAATGGAAGAAAGATAAATATTTTTAAGAGTGTCGGCAAAGAATCGTCGACGAACCAACTGGTCTCGTCGATGAGCATTCTGTTTTGGTTCGTCGACGAGCGCACATGTCTCGTCGATGAGGAATTACCAAGAGGGGATTTCATATTAGTGAAATTCGTCGACGAGTTTTTGGTTTCATCGCCGAGCGGTGTACTCAGACTCGTCGATGAGTCCACATGTCTCATCGACGAATCCTTGCCTAAAAATAGAGAATTCTTTCATTTCAGCGCGAAATCTATTGTATGTAACCTCTCTCTCACTAGAATTTCAGCCCTACTACCTTCTTTCTTCGATTCCGGGCCAGATTTAGCTTGGTTCAATGATTGGAAGCTACCATAAGAATCCTAGGAAGATTCTTTGCAATATAGGCAGAGCGGATTTTCAATTTGAGGAGTTTGGGAAACATCCCAAAACCAAGGTAAGTGAGTTATTTTAGAGTTTCCTTAACAAACATTGTTATTTGGAACCTAAGAAGTATTATAAGGGTGTTTTACTAAGATTTGAGGAATTTGGAATTTTTGGAATACAAGGTCTCATTTTTTTTATTTTAGGCTAAATTCTGAGGAGCAAGTAAGGGGAAATATTTTATAATAGCTTTTTAATAATTTTAAAACAACTAATTTTGGGTATAATTTCTACACATTCAGGTATAATTTTTCTAAACCATGCTAGTATTGAAAATGTTGCTTTTAGATAAATATATTATACTGGGAAAAATCGTGTGGTTGAAACCATCTTTGATAATTAAATGATTGTGAGTAATGTGGAATGATGAATCATTGAGACTGCGAATATTGTTTGACTATGAAATCTGTTGGGTTGAATATACTGGATGATTGTGGATACATATGTTGTGTATACTGTGGATGTGTTAAATGATTGGTTGTTGTTGACCTGTGTTGTGGTTTATGTAAATTACGATATAATGTTGCCAGTGGTATGAGGAGGTCGTTATATCGTACCTGGTATATCCGTCATATAATGTTGACAGTGGTATAAGGAGGTCATTATATGGTTGTCTATATTGGGAGGTAAACATTGGCAGTGGTATAAGGAGGTTGTTTACCTATTTACCATGAACGAGGTGTTTGTGTTGTAACCTATGTGGTTTGATTAGTCCTGTGTAGTTCAGTCCTGTGTGGAATTGTATGTTGTGTAATTGGTTTGTCCTGTGTGGACCATGTAATATGTGTTATTAGTTAGTCCTGTGTGGACATGTATATGTAATTGACAGTCGAGTGTAGACGTGTATGATGTGTGTGTGTTAGAGTCCTGTGTGGACGATTATATATTGTGTGGATGTCGACCCTATGTGGTTATGATTGAAAATTGTATGAATTATCCTATGTGGAACTCTGTGAAATGTTTGGTAATAATTGTGTGCAACTCTAATTAAGTATTTTGGGTAAAAAAGATTGCTCCACCCCAGAGTTTGCTAAGAAAGACGAGTACTCTGGTAATTATTTGTAGATACTAGAGTAGAGGGAAGCCACTTGTATAGGTGGATGACCTTCCCTATTCTCATTGACTTTACTTGGATACATAACCCGAGGGCTTACTGAGAAAGGTGAGTGCCCTAATGTTAGAACTAGAGCAGAGGGAATCTACTTGTATGGGCGAGTAGACTTCCCTATTCTCGGGAATTATCAGTAAAATATTTATCTTTGTGGGTACGTGATTAGATGACAAAGACGTTGACCATAGTATGATTATGGGTGTGATACTTTGTTACTGGTGGATTGTGAACGTGTTTGCATGGATATTTTAAACTTTTCAGGTTATCCAGGTGATCAAGCTTAGATAGCTCTAGGGCGGGATAGTTTTGTGAGTGGTACCCGAACGGTTTTGTTTTAGTTTTTATGTTTTATATATTTTATTTAGGTTTCTGTAATATGAAGGATGTGGTTGTAATTATATGGAACTATTTGTGTAAATATAGAACTCTGGTTTATTCTGTTGAGGTTATTTTATTATTTCCACTGCATGAATAGTATCAATGACGTGTGTTGGACTCATAACACTTCGAGCCCCACGTGGCGGGTTTGGGGCGTTACAATATGAGCCTTCTTCGGCTCATTTGAAACCATGTGAGGCGCAAACTGAGATAACTCCACAAACCTAGCCACGTACTGCTGCACCGGCATCAATCCCTGAATTAAGTGGAGGAACTCCTCAAACTTCACCTCCTAGGTTGCGATGGGGAAGTATCGTGCAAAGAACACCTCCCTGAAGTGACTCCAGGTAGTCGACACGTACCCTAGGCACTGCTCCTCGACCAACCTAGCTGATTACCACCATCTCTTAGCCTCCCCCACCAGCTTGAAAGCAGCGTATTTAACCTTCTGTTCCTCTGTGCACTCAGACACCTCCAGCAAATCCTCCATCTCTTATAACCATTCCTCCGCCACAATTGGGTTCGGCCCTCCCGAAAATGTCGACGAATTCATTCTGGAGAACTGCTGGTACGTGTAGCCTCTATCTGCATCCATCTGATCCTGCTCCCTGGAACCCCTTCTGGATTCCTTCCTGGCCTGCCTCGCTATATCGCGAAGGAACACAGGAGCCTCGGTCTCATTCTCACTAGAGGCAACCAGGTGATTATCGCCTCCTGCCATAATCCCCTTCCCTCTGGGTTCCATCTTGTACACAGGTAAAAACTGACTTAATCATTCCACATTTAACACAATAAATGAAAATATGGAACAAGAAGATTAAACAACACGTATTTGAGACATCGACAGCCCATACACACTAGACCGTCTAACCTCTCATCTCGACATCCGAGTCAAGTCTCTAAACCTAGAACCAAAACCATCGATGGATTTACCATAGTTTTCCTGAAATCGTCATTCCCAGAAAAGCACAGAAGACCGTCGAAAGAAATCCTGCCTCCGAGCCTCCAGACTAAAACCCGAGTAACTCTCTAACTCTATCTCATTACAGTCAATACTCTAGTAATTTACTCACTGACCGTCAAAGTTTGTTGAACCTAGAAAACCTAGGCTCTGATACCACCTGTAACGCACCAGTCCCAACTTACGGCCCGAGTGTTACTGTAGTGACGTCTGTGTACCTGATATACTTCTCAACAGATATATACGCAGCAGAAAACATAAACATCCATCAAACTATTACCAGAGTTCTAACTGCCTGATAGATACATACAGCTATTCCAACATCCATACAATACTGTATGATACTCGACGCATCCTCGAGTCTTACAACATTTTACAACTTCTAAAAGCCTATAACATAACCTACAAAATCGAGCTCATGGAGACGCTCACTCAAAAACAGATCGCTACCCTGCCCCAGTCCTTGCTAATCTCAACCTCGATAAGGACCTAAAAAGATAGTTTGTATGATAGGGTGAGACACCTCTTAATAAGAGACGATTAAGCTAATAACAGTGTGTGGCCAGCATGCTTTAAGTGTTTAACAAAAACATAAACATATATAATCATCATTTCCATAATTGTAAAATGCGTAGCCCATTTTCATCATATGAACAGCCCCATAGTATATAATAACAATTACATAAATGTACAGATATGCAGGATAGACACACCCTCAAACTCTATACCATGTATAAATCCCCACAATCAGGGTTGACCGCCCCTACTGTCTCAACATAGCCTGGGTACATAATCAAAAGGCAAACTCACACTAAGACCGCCCTTACTGTCTCAATATAGCCTGAGTTCATATAGATCAAAAGTATGGTGCCCTCACTGGCAATGGATTCGTGCCTACACTATCAATCCCTGGGGTTCCTAAAGCATATCATGCAATTTAAGCAATTTAAACACTCTTGAAATCATTTCACAAAACACATCATTACGTGAAATTCGGCTCGTAGCCGTCAAATAAACTTCCTGTATTTTTACAACAGTTCCAGTATTTCACAACATCAACACCTGCCACATAGTTTTCCACATTCGAAAACAACTTGAAAGTAAATATAAACAGTTAATATCACAGTACGGGTTTTAAACAACGAAAACAACATTTCCAAATGGTTAAAAGGTCCGAAATGACAAGTACAATATTCTAAAAATATAACATTTGAATTTGATCAGTTGGTTTTGAAAATAAAATCGATTTACCGAACCGAGGCCTGGAAACCCTAAAGTCGCCGTAACTCGATATCTAAAAGTTATTTCAACATTTCATTCGATTCATATCGTTTAAATCACTGTATTAACATAACCCCCTTACTTGCGTGTGAATCAGAGTTCGAAACGACTTGAAACTCAAGCCCTACCTTTCCGAACCCCAAACCTAAACGATTCAAAACAACGGCAAAAAAACCCTAAAACCTAATACTCGAAGAACAACACTTCAGTATAATCTCGTATACTACAGATCTACCAAACCAAAAGTAAAAGCCGACCCTTACCTCAATTTTTAGGAAAAACTCGGAAGTCTCTAAAACGAAATTTTGATCCGTAGAACCTATAGAAATTCCTTCCCTGATCCACAAAGCGACGTCGAATCGTCGACTCCGCCAACACACAACCCGGAAATCTTAGAGAGAGAGAGAGAGAGAGAGAGAAAATTAGAGTTTATGAAGAAAAATCTAACTTAACATTTAAGTAATCAAAATAAATATCTTCTCCAAGATATTTATATATAAATATCTCAAGATATCTTCTCCAAAATATCTCCTTCAAAATATATTTTTATTTATTTATTTATTTATTTATGTATTATATATATATATATATGTATGTATATATATTTGATCAGGTTAATACAAAATTATAACAATTTATTTTTTACACACCATTAACATTTTTTTAATTTTAATCAAATAAATTCTAATTTTTAATTATATTTGAGGGGGAGGAAAATTTTGAAAAATTTAATCACCTTCTTATTTTTCTTTTCTTTTTCTAACTAAAATTTTTCATCCAAATAAATCCAAACGATTCTAGGCTACAAGCCACAAGGCATGCCACCCCAACCCGGGAGGGTGTGGTTCAGGTGGTAGTGCGGGCTGTGAGAGTGCCTCTCACGAGATCAGGTGTTCAAACCCTCCCGGATTCGTTTCCGCCCTGAATTCCTGAAATTTACCTCCCTTTGGAGTTGTGGGGTCGACTTCAAGGGGCACGAGATTAGTCACGTGAACCGTAAAACGAACACATAAAAATCCGGTGCGTAATCCAAAAAATAAAAAATAAAAACTCCAATCCTACACAAAAGGGACAGCAACAACTTGGGCAATGGCTTGGAAAGATGGCTTGTAGTTTATATACATTGGAAATGAAAAGAGAAATGTTTGTGACAGCTTTTCTATACAGAAATCAGAACTTACCAATCATAACATGTTATGTTTTAATATTTGAACTTACCAAAGGATATAGGATCCACCCCAAATCATTCCTCAGACTTGGGTGGATGCAAGTACTAATGTGAAATCTCGTGATTGATAGATTTCAAATTCATCCATTTAGATTATTTCTCAATAAGAATAACTTCTAACTGGAGATGCTGACACAAACAC
Organism: Malania oleifera; assembly: GCF_029873635.1. Lineage (NCBI taxonomy): Eukaryota > Viridiplantae > Streptophyta > Magnoliopsida > Santalales > Ximeniaceae > Malania > Malania oleifera. The sequence goes on along the minus strand of NC_080426.1, from coordinate 95,516,622 downwards.
AAGATCTAGATTTGTGTTAATTTTATTGCATAATTTGATCTTAAGCATAGCGCATAGATTTATTACGCTTTAACTTTTATTTTTATTTTTTAAAAAAAAGTGGGGTTGAGATGGACTAAAGATGACAGCAAGTACTAAACAACACATGAAAAAAAAAAAAAAGATGCAAACAGTGCATACACACATCATCTGTGGGTGTGGAGATTCCAGCCCTTGGGAGATGAGTAGGGGTCAGGGTTTGGGGTTGATTACTGAGCGTGCCTTTTTGTACAGAAATCATTTGGGTAGAGCTTGGAAGAGTAGTGCAAGCTGCGCAGATGACAATATCATCAATCATGGCAAAAAGAAAAGGGTAACCACAGACAGGAAGCACTGAGGGACCTCAGGGCTTTGTACGTTTCCTGCATAACCAAATGATGCACAATGGTTAGTGGACGTGTATCAGCAACCCACCATTGACACGACTCAAAGACTGAAAAATTGCATTTCCCCCTCCCCGAAAAGGAGAATTTTTAGACCTCAAATGAACACCCAGGGGGAACGCTAAAATTGTGTATCCCGCAAAATGAAGCATTCGGCAAGTGCACACTTCAGTACCCATCATCCATATATCAACGCTCCAAAAAAAATAAAAAAACAAAATACCAACACAGCCTCGTTGCACTTACATCATGGTGGGGATGGCCTTTTATCTTGATCGAGAGATTTCAATGCTTTCTCATCACCTTTGAAGGTAAGTGTATGAAGATTTCTTCAGCAGCCAAGTCACTCCACTGCTGGAAATGATAGTGTGACAGTGGCTGGTGGTGTCGGCCTTGCCTTGTACTTCTGCAGCAACAGGTCATTTGTGCGCGCAATGGATTGCCATAAAAAAAAGTGATGGCCCAATTCTGCGATTCACCTAAACATTTCAGCGGATCCCACTGAATCAATTTGCAATTTGCCTGCAATCTCATGACGCCAGTATTCTAGAAAATGAAATACCTCCCACCATGTATGACCTTCAATGATGCCATGATAAATACATACGCTTCCAATTTACGCCCCAGTGATCTTCAACTTCAGACAGCATGTATGAAAGGAAATGAGGTGTGATCCCGTGTGTCAATGCGATTGCAATTCTGTTGACTGCTGCAAGATTTTCAAGTTTTCTTTCATGAAATGAAAGATAAAGCAATGCTCAACAAAGACTGCCACTGAAAAGAAAATAATCTGTAAATTGTTAATTAGAATTTATATCTTCTGAATATTTTATTTTTGACTATGCATTTGCGACATCATTATTAAGAATTGAACATACATTCAGGTCACCTGCTAGCTCAAAACTATATCCAGATTCCCACTGCAGTCAGGATTCAGGAAACATAATAATTGTATAAAGAGAACAATTGTTTAAGAAAACTACAATCTGCTTCTGCCATATATTCTTGGCCAACAAATTCCTTATATTCAATGAAAATGCAGTTAAAATGAGAACTTAAATTTAATACCCCCACCATGACCAAAAATGTAAATATTAGTCACTGACCAAGTCAAAGTACGTCAAGATGCAATTAGTGGGGCAATAAGACATTCCTCTTGGCTGAAAACTGGATCCAGACTCACCCTGCAGTTGAGAAACAGGAAAATATTTTAAGAAATCAATTAATTAGAGTTGACTACAATCTTCATTTGCTGTGTCCTGGTCCTGCAAAACCTGACATTTAAAATAGACAGCCAAGAAAAGAACTCATGTTTTAATCAAAACTAAAAACTTTTAAAATGCTATTAACACTATCAACTAGAAATTTCATGAAGTGGGATGACTACCACTGCAAAGGTGTAGTGCTTTAACAACAAATATTTAACCCCTTCTCCGCCTAGACTGCATATTGCACTCGAATGAAGCAAACAGAATACTTTGGAATTAGTGCAAAGCAAACAAGCTCAACCTGTTTCATGTCATCTATTCGCCAAATAAATTACAATGGTATGAGGAATTTTTTTTTAAGATGAAAATCAAGGATCCCAACTACAACATATTTTTTAGTTAAAAGGATTTTTGCAGCGAAGAACTATTTAGTGAATCCTCACAAATAAACATCCAACTTAATCTCAAAAGACAGAATAATATATTAAAAATAAATTAAAACTTCTTAACTTTAACCAGAATTACCCCTAGATTTTAGTTGATATTTGTTCACACCCTTGTAAATGAAAAAATTTACAATATACTATTTTCCGTATCCTTTCTTTTCGCTCTATTTTAGTTTCCCTGTACACTGGACCCTGGACCTAGCTGAGAATATTTGCTCCAATCCCTCTTCATTATGCACTTCTGTTGCTGAAGAGCCTGCTTGCATTAAATGCTAATGCTATCTGTCATACGATTTCCTCCATTTTTGAGCCGCATTTAATGCAGTCTGTCATGCAATTTCCTCCATTGTTAGCCTGATCCAGTTTGGAGTGGCAACAGATTTTGGTGGGTCAAGCCTTGTTTGGGTTAAGCTACTGGTAACACACAATGTTTCAGAGATAACTCTCCAAATCTACTTACAACTGGAAAAGATCCAGTAAAGTTATGCTCTGAATCAAGCCAGAAATACATATATAGATTAAAATAAGAAGATTCTACCCCAAGTTTGGGAGTTTGGAGCTTGAGCCTTCGATTTGGAATCATACAGATTTGAATGAAGTACAAAACATAATTGCACCAAGTTTTTTTTCTAAATCCATACAAATTCAAACCCGAGGCTTGAAATCCATGCACTCAAACACATCCCAAGGGGATTTTTTCTTTGCACATTGTAACTGCATAAAATTACCCCTTTGCCCTATATTGTGAAATTGATCAAATTCAAACTTACATATGTGTTATAATTAAATTGATTATTAATTACACTATGTCTGCATTGTTGCAAGAGGTGAGGATTGGCAATGCATGCAGGGTTTGAGCGCAACACCACAGGTCAGGGTCTGTACAAATCCTGATTTTGGGATGTTCCCCCAGTGACCAAAAATGTAAATATTAGTCAACGACCAAGTCAAAGTGCATCAAGATGCTATTAGTTGGGGGAATAAGGCATGTCTCTAGGCTGAAAACTGTATCCAGACTCCCTCTGCAGTTGAGAAATAAGAAAGCTATAGTGCTTTAACAACACATATTTAATCCCTTCTCAGCCTTGAATGCATATTGCACTTGAATGAAGCAAAAAGAATACATTGGAGTAGTGCAAAGCCAGAAGCTCAAGCTGTTTCATGTCATCAATTCACCAAATAAATTATACAGGTGTGAAGTATTTTCTTGAAGGGGAAAGTCAAGGGTCTAACTCCGCCTCTGATGTGCTTAATGTCCTAATCTTTTCACACACAGCCGGTACCAAGCCCAGGTAGAGGAGGGATGCGTTAAGTAGCTGACAACCAGCATAAAACTTGTCAGATCACTATGATATGAATCCTTACTGATTATTTGTTTGGGCATTCCTTACAAGAGACATGTTGCACTTATACCGCTCAGGTATAGCGAAAAGGGCAAGGTCATCACCCTAAAGTGACGTGCCATGTTGGCGCCCGGGTACAGTGTCAAATATGTGAGGATTCCAGCATCATTTTGGACGTAGGCGGGTAAAAGAAGTTAGTTCAGGAGACTAGGATTATATTAGCAACTTGGAATATACGGACGTTTACAAGTAAAAACATGGAAATTATAGACACAATTATTAGAAGAAAAATTAATCTAATCTACCTTTAAGAAATTAAGAAGGGAGGGGAGAAAGCTAGAGAAATTAATAAATTAGGATTTAAACTTCGTTACACTGGAAAGAGAAAAACATTAGAATGAGGTAGGAATTATTATAGACAAAAATTTAAAAGATAACGTTGCAGAAATCAAAAGAGTAGGGGATAGAATTATAAAATCAAGATGGTCTTAGGCCAAGAGATAATAAATATCATTAGTGCTTATGCTCCTCAAGTAGGCTTAGTAGAAAACCTGAAAAGACAATTTTGGGAAGCTATGGATAGTATTATACAAGGCATATTAGGGACTGAGAAAATATTCATAAGAGTATATCTAAATGGACATGTTGGAACGAATAATAAAGGTTATGAGGGAATACATGAAGGATATGGATATGGAGACAAAAATGAGCCCGGGGAGATGATCTTAGACTTCACTATGTCCTATGGTTTTATTACAATGAATACTTGCTTTAAAAATGGAAAACACTTAATAACCTTCAAAAGTAGACAAAATAAAAGTCAAATAGATTTTTTCTAAACTAGAAGGGTAGATCATTTATTGTAAAGTGATCCCAAGTGAAAGCTTAAACACAGAACATAGAGTTTTAATGTTAGATATATGTATTAAAAAATGAAAAAGAAAAGATAAAATAAACCAATGTAAGAGAACTAGGTGGTGAAACCTAAAGGGAGAAAATATAATAAAATTTAAAGACAAAATGATCAAAATAGTGATTAGACTGTAGAGGATGGTGTAGACACAAACACTCTTTAGAGTAGGATAGCTAGGCACTATTAAAAAAATAGCAAAGGAGATTTTAAGTGAATCAAGACAAAGATTTTCGAATAACATAGAAAGTTGGTGGTGGGATCAAGATGTCAAAAAAGTCCACATTGCAAAAATGTAGAAACATGGATAACTTTGAAAAGTATAAAGAGGCAAGAAAAGATGCAAAAAATGTCATTAGTGAAGCTAAACATAAATCATTTAATAATTTGTACACTAGATTAGATACAAAAGAAGGGGCAAGAGAAATGTTGAAATATTTTCTAACATAATCGATTTTATGGGTTTTCAAAGTCTTCCATTTATGAATTCTCTAAAGCATTCATGAAGAGTGTTTAATGTTATGTGGGTTTGTCCCACATTGGAAAGAGTGGAAAAGGAAAAGCCATTAATAAATGATAAAGTGGAATAATCTCTTAAAGTTGGTTAAGAGATAGTGCTAGTGTGTACTCTAGTGCGAAGAACCATCCACACACACGCGCGCGCAAGCACTGAGCACTTTGCATGCTTGCATCGTTGCGAAATCGTGACCGTTGATCATGATCGGATGGCTTAAAATTAATCTTATATTTTTATAAGATCAAGTGGTGCGATCTAAACCGTATAAATAATCTAACCATCGGAATAATTGATTTTCTAGAATGTCCTGACCAAGGCGCAACCAGGAGACCTTGGAAGTGCGTGACTAGGTCTACTGAACACAAAGAAAGAATTAAATATATTCTAGACTGTGTCGACCAAGGCTTGACCAAGGCGCGACCAAGTCGACGCCTGGTGCGACCGGGTCGACACCTAATCAACTTCAAAAATTTGTTTCGCGAATGGCTGTTAATGAAACAGATTTGAACATATGTAACCTTTCAGAAAAGGTATAATTCTTTCTAATTAAAGACAGAATTCACTCCATGAATATATAGAAATATTCAACCTTTCCCTCTTCCTCTTTCTCTCATAAGGCTTTCAGAAATTATATTTTCTTCAATCTTGGGTTCTGTTTTCTGCAAAAATAGAATTCCATAAATTTGTTCAAATTCCTCTAAGGGTGTTTGTGATTAATTTTTGGTTTGTGTATAACGCAAACTAATATCAGATTACATTATGGGCTTCATTGTATCCTGGAAACGTATTTGCTGACACACACCGTTCTGGTGGAGGGCAAATAAAGTTTTAAGGAAAACGACATTGTAACGTGCCTTGAAGCTTTTTCTATTCTACAGCATTTTATACATTTGTTATTCTACAATCTTAAAACATTATTACAAAATGGTTGGTTCTTCAACCTTGAGGGAATTCGCTGCGGATTTTGTCAAACTTGAACGATTTGATGGAAGCAATTTCAGGCGCAAGCAAAAAAAGATGCCCTTTCTTCTTGTGGGTCTCAAAGTGGTGTATGTTCTAACCACCCCCAAACCTACTGTGAATGAGAATGAGACTTTGGCTCAAGGACGTGCAAGGCTAAAATGGAAACAAGATGATTGTATATGCAAAGGCCACATTAACAATTTAATGTCAGACAATTTGTTCGATCTGCATCAAAATATGGCTACTACAAAAGAGTTGTGGGATGCACTTGAGGTTAAGTATTTCACAAATGATGCGACTAGTAAGAAATTTTTGACTGGAAAGTTTTTCAATTAGACCATGCTTGATAGTAGGCCTGTTGTAGAGCAGTTTCATAAATTATGCATATCCTTAACCAGTTTAATCAACATAATATGAAAATGGATGAATGCATTTTTGTTTCGTCTATTATTGATAAGTTACCTCCATCCTAGAAAGATGTCAGAAAATCTTTGAAGCACAAAAAGGATGATATGTCTCTTGAACAACTAGGCCAACATTTCCGAATTGAGGAAGTGTTTAGGCAGAATCAGAAAGGTACAGAAGAGCATACTTCCAAAGTGCATATGATGGAAGAAGGAGACAGTTCTAAACAGCTCCAACATCCCAAAAAAGGGAATCTGAAGAGGAAATTCAATTATGTCAAGAATCAAAATAAGAAAAAGAAAGGCTTATGCTTCCACTGTGGAAAACTTGGACACTACAAAAATGAGTGTCATCTTCTCAAGAAAAAGCAAGATGGAACAAACTCTAACAAGTTTGTGGCTATGATTTCTGAAATCAACGTTGTTGAAGATGACTGTGCATGGTGGATTGACTCAGGTGCAACAAGGCATGTTTACAAAGACAAGAGTTCATTCTCAAAGTATGAACCAATGGAAAATGGCAATGTTCTCTACATGAGAAATTCGTCCACTGTTGTAGTCAAAGGCAAATGAGATGTTACTTTTGAATTTATTTCTAGAAAAAGTGTAACTCTCACTAATGTATACTATGTACCAGAAATTAGGAAAAATTTAGTTTCTGGAAGCCTACTTAATAAGTTTGGGTTTAAGTTGGTGTTTGAATCTGACAAATTTGTACTCTCTAAGGGTGAAGTCTTTGTGGGAAAAGGTTATATGTATAAGGCTATGTTTAAGCTTAATATCAATAAAGTGAATGTTTCTGTTTATATTGTTGATTCACTTTCTTTATGGCATAATCGTTTAGGACATATTAATACTGCAAAATTGCATGATATGGCTAATATGGAATTTTTTCCTAGATATGTAAATGACATGGATGATAAGTGCAGTGTATGTATTAAAACCAAAATAACCAGAAAACTTTTTCCTAACAAAACTGCTAGAATTTCTTCTTTACTTCAATTAGTGCATAGCGATGTATGTGATTTGCATGGTACACCTACCATAGGAGGCAAAAAATATTTTCTAACATTTATAGATGATTTTTCTAGATTTTGTTATGTTTATCTTATGCAGACTAAAGATGAAGTAATTGATAAATTTAAGGTTTACAAGGCAGAAATTGAAAACCAATGTGACACTAAGATAAAGTGTCTTAGATCGGATAGAGGAGGTGAATATTACTTTCCCACCTATTATGAATCTTTAGGTGTGATACATGAAACTTTTGCAGCATATACTCCACAACAAAATGGAGTGGCAGAAAGTAAAAACCGAACATTGGTTGAAATGGTCAATGTCATGATGTCAAATTCAGGGCTAAGTAGTGGTTGTTGGGGTGAAGCCTTACTAACTGCTTGTCATATATTAAACAGAGTTCCTTTTAAGAAGACTAAGACTTCTCCATATGAGTTATGGAAGAAAAGAAAGCCTAATTTAAAATATCTTAAGATTTGGGGCTGTAGAGCAATTGTAAGGCTTCCTAAACCTAAGATAAGGAAATTAGGTGAGCGGGGAATAGAATGTGTATTCCTTGGCTATGCTGGCCATAGCAAAGCTTACAGATTCTTGGTAATTGAACCAAATGAATCTATAGGAGTTAATTCAGTGATAGAATCCAGAGATGTAGAATTCTATGAAAATAAGTTCACTTCCACACAAAAGGTTAGTGATCAAAATAAATTAGTGGAGACTTTGAAACCACTTCAAACTAGTGGTGAACCTTCTGAACCTAGTGAACTTAGGAGGAGAAAGAGGAGAACAACAAAGTCTTTGGACCAGACTTCATAATCTACCTAGTAGAAGGTACTAGAGAATCACACTCTAGACAAACTATAATTTCACCAAGTGTGAAATTAGATCCTCTTACTTATGGAGAGGCAATGAAGTCTCTCAAGATCTACATTTTGGAAAGAAGCTATAAAGGATGAAATGGATTTTATCATGGGTGATAAAACCTGGAAATTGGCTGATTTACCTCCTGGTTCAAAACCAATAGGTTGTAAATGGATCCATAAAAAGAAAATGAAGGTAGATGGAACAATTGACAAATTCAAAGCAAGGTTAGTAGCTAAAGGCTTTACACAAAAGCAAGGCATAGACTACTTTGATACTTATGCTCCAATTGTTAGGATTGTATAAGAGTCTTGCTTGCCTTAACTCCCATCTACAAGTTCGAAATCCTTCAAATGGATGTAAAAACTGCATTCATGAATGGAGAATTAGATGAAAAAATTTACATGGAACAACCTTAATGCTTTATTATGCCTGGAAATGAATCTAAAGTACGTAAGTTGGTTAAGTCTCTTTATGGACTTAAACAAGCCCCAAAACAGTGGCATGAAAAATTTGACCAAATTATTCTTTCTAATGGCTTTAGGATACATGAATCTGATAAATGTGTATATAGTAAGTTCAATAGAAATAAAGGTGTAATTATTTGTTTATATGTTGATGATATGTTAATTTTTGGTACTGATATTGAAAGTGTTCAAAGTGCTAAGAAACTTTTGTCATCTAGTTTTGATATGAAAGATATGGGTAATGCAGATGTTGTTAAGCATCCTAGCTCGGGAGTATATAGTCCAGAGGGGGGTGAATGGACTCTTTTCGGGGAATACGTATTTATCTACAAATAAAACTCTTGGCAAGATACAAACAATTATATCACAATATAAGCAAATGTAAATCATGCACAAGACTTAGAGTAAAGAGTATAGGGTGAGAAGTTCAAGACCTGGATTTAACATGGTTCGGCACCAAGCCTATGTCCACGCCTTAGCACCAAGCCAAGGATTCCATAGTCCACTATAAACACTCCTTCCCCGGCAGAGCAAGCCTTACAACTTCGGGAACAAATCCCTACATGCTCACAAAGAGCCTTCACCAAGTGGTTCACAAAGAACCTTCCAACAAACCGGTTCACAAAGAACCTTACAACCAAGAAGATGATATACAACGAAATGCTCCTCAAATGAGCTAAATATGAAATACAATCAAATCCTCACTATTATCTCTCAAGGAATGATTCACACAAGATCAATGAGCAAGAGAAAATGAGCACTTTTGAATGATTGACTTAGACGCAAAGTGCAAAGTGTTAGGTTTTGGATTCAAGGATATTTTTCACAAATATGATCAACAACAATCAAAAACCATACTAAACAAGTCTATGGACTTGTATTTATAGCCAAAAAGCCCTTATAGTCGTTAACCAGCCGTTGGGAGCAACTCAGAAACAAAACTAGCCGTTTTCTAACCGTTACATCGTTGGGCACGAGGCCACTAGTCGACCATTCACTTTCTCTGGTCGACCATTCACCTGGTCTATGAGGAAAAATGGCTACTGGAATTGCTGGTCGACCATTCCCCTGTAGTGGTCAATCATTCCCCTATTTTGGACAACTATAACCCTAAATCAGAAAAAGTCATCAACACAAAAGTTGTCGAAAATTTTCTTAGCTTTCCATAGATACCAAGATCGTCCTCTTTGGACCTTTCTAGCAAAAGTTATGCCCCAAAAACCGAAAGTTGTTCAGGACTCGAGGTTGCACTACGTTAAACGACGATTGCTTGGTTTTTCCTTGTCAAAAAACCTTTTGATGACTTAAAACATTTCTTGGACAAAATATGAGAAAGATATTGAGTCTAATGAAGTTCAAAACTTGTCCAAGTGAGTTTTCCCTTGATTATAAGATATCTTGTTAATAAAAACCCATTTGAAAGCTCGTTTGATATCTTATATGTCATTATGTCCTTTTATGAAAAATACTTGACTTCTTTGAAGCTTTTGGACATAAGACTAGTTTTGACACATTTGGGACCAAGTATGAAAATGTTTATAAAACCAAGATGTTAAAAACTTGTCCCTTTGAAAACCATGTTTTGAGTTTAGGATTCATTTAACAAACTCTTTAAGTAAACCATGAAAGGTGAGTTTGTGTTTATGACTTTAGTGCAATCCTATAGACTCATGTGTCCTAGTATGCATGCATTGCTCAACTCTTGCTCAGAAATCATGTAAGAAACAAAACGCAAGAGTTACAAAAAATTCCTACCTCACACATAGCCCTATTACAAATAATTCTACAATTAAGCTTCCGGTTGTGCTGGGTCCTTCCAAATACGTGTTCTTTTTATCTTCCAATTCGCAAGTCAATTCGGTCTGATCTTTGCCTTCGATCTAGTACTTCATGTACGAGTACCTATACTAAATATGATCTGCAAAGATAGAAAAACACTAGGAACAACATATAGGTTAATATCATCAAAACACATTAAACAATGATGGTGTAGCCACTAAGGCTAACATTCTCCCCCTTTTTTATGATATCTAACCTATTACAAATTTACTTAAACTTTGCATTCATATTTATATTTATCATAGCTTATCATGCAAAGATAAGTTAACCTAAAACCACTAAATAAGACAATTAAGCTCACATAGCCTATAAGGCTAACATATGTGATTCTAGGTATTAGAATAATTAGAAACAATGATAAATTGATTCTCACCCAATCACACCATATTGAAAAGATACTGAAAAAGTTTAATCACTATGACTGCAAACCTGTTAGCACACCTTTTGATGCAAATTTAAAATTATATCCTAACACTAGTAGAGCAGTAAATCAGTTAGAATATGCTAAAGTTATTGGTTGCTTGATGTATGCTATGACTTCTACTAAACCTGATATTGCATTTTCTATAGGTAAACTCAGTAAATATACTAGTAATCCTAGTGATATTCATTGGCATGCAATATATAGAGTGTTAAAATATTTGAAAAATATTACGGATTATGGCATACATTATGAAGGATATCCTACTGTTTTAGAAGGATTCACATATGTCAGTTGGCTAACTGATCGTAATGATCATACATCAACCAGTGGGTGGATATTCACCCTTAGTGGAGGAGCTATCTCCTGGGGTTCAAAGAAGCAAAGCCTTATAACAGATTCCACTATAGCATCTGAATTTGTGGCTTTAGCTTCTTGTAGCAAAGAGGCAGAATGGCTTAGGAATTTGCTATTAGAAATTCCAATTTAGCCAAAGCCTATGCCACTAATATCTTTGCATTGTGATAGTGAGGCAACTTTGTCACGGGCATATAGTAATATATATAATGGTAAATCAAAACATATTGGCCTAAGACAATTATGTGAGGCAGTTAAGTACTGATGGTGTAATTACCATAGATTTTTTGAGATCAAGCCAAAATTTGGCTAATCCATTAACAAAAGGACTTGCAAGAGGCATGGTCTAGAAAACATCAAAGGGGATGGGACTTAAATCCATAACTCATAGTCACCAATGATGGAAACTCAACTCAACACTTGAAATTTTCAAACTATTGAGTTCAATGAGCAAAGTACATCATATGTAGTGACTGGAAGCACTAAAATGTATATGTTTCACATAATCCATCCCAAGGAAAATAGTGCTTTGTACCTATAATGTAGAAAAGGTGAAGGTTGAGCTTAAGCTCTTAATAGGATTATAACAGGTTTTGTGAGGTACTTTAATTACAAGGGTACCTTTGATAAACCTACCTATATGAGTGTCGGAAGTGGTGCCACTTCCTATGAAAAATGGATTTATCTCTAGAGCACTTATCAAATTGGGATATACACACAAGGCCAATCCACGCACCGGCTTTTGGTAACACCCAAAGATCTGATAATTTGTGTCTAATATACAACAAAACCAAGCCTTAGTCCCACTAATTGGGGTCGGCTATATGAATCCTTTTCCGCCAATTTATGCGATCATGGACCATTTCTTTTGATAGATTCAAAGATATTAAATCCTTACTCACTATCTCCTCCCAAGTTATTTTAGGTCTACCCCTACCCTTTCTACTGCCCCCCACAGTAACTAAGTCACTCTTCCTCACAGGTGCACTATAAGGCCTACGTTGCAAGTGTCCATACCATCTGAGTCGTCCTTCCCTTATCTTATCTTCTATAGGAGCTACACCTAACTTACCACGAATATGTTCATTCCTTAATTTATCTTTCAATGTTATACCACTCATCCATCTAAGCATCCTCATCTCGGCAACTTTTACTTTTTGGATATTATGTTTCTTCGTCGCCAAACATTCTGATCCATATAGCATAGCTGGTCTTATAGCTGTCCTATAAAACTTCCCTTTCAATTTTAAGGGTATTCTACGATCACATAGAACACTTGAAGAACTTCTCCATTTTACCCAACCTGCTTTAACTCTATGCATTACATCATCTTCAATTTCTCCTTCAGCTTGCATAATAGATCCAAGGTATCGAAATCTACAAGTGCTATTTATTTCTTCATCATCAAGTTTAACTTTGTCTCCAATATTCCTCCTATCATTACTAAAATTACATTTCATATATTTTGTTTTATTTCTACTTATCTTAAAGCCTCTAGATTCCAAAGCTTCTCTCCATAATTCTAACTCAGCCTCTACTCCATCCCTAGTTTCGTCAATTAATACAATATCATCTGCAAACAACATACACCATGGAACCTCGTTTTGAATACTCTTAGTCAATTGGTCCATCACTAAAGCAAAAAGATAAGAACTCAAAGCAGATCCTTGATGTACACCTATGGTAATTGGAAATTCTCTAGTTTCTCCATCTATAGTCTTTACACTAGTCATTACTCCATCGTACATATCCTTAATGACATCGGTATACCTACAACATACACCCTTTTTTTCTAAAACCCACCATAAAACTTCCCTAGGTATCCTATCATATGCTTTCTCAAGGTCAATAAATATCATATGCAAGTCCCTCTTCTTTTCCCTAAACTTTTCCATTAATCTTCTTAAAAGATAAATAGCTTCTGTGGTAGATCTCCCAGGCATAAAACCAAATTGATTTTCTAAGATCTTCGTTTCTAAACTTAATCTTTGTTCAACTACTCTTTCCCATAGTTTCATCGTATGACTCATAAGTTTAATTCCACGATAGTTATTACAATTTTGAATATCTCCTTTATTTTTGTATATAGGTATTAAAGTGCTTTTCCTCCATTCATCTGGCATTTTCTTAGTTTTTTACAATTGTATTAAATAAATTAGTTAACCATATAATTCCGTTATCACCCAAGCATTTCCAAACTTCAATTGGGATGTTATCTGGTCCCATAGCTTTCCCATTTTTCATCTTTTTTAGTGCAAACTTAACTTCGTTAACTCTAATTTTTCGAATAAATCTTATATCTTTAGTCTTTTCCTCATTTGACAATTCTAAATTTAAGCCTTCTATTTGGTTTTCGTTAAACAACTTACTAAAGTAACTTCGCCATCTTTCTTTAATATCTTCGTCCTTAACCAAGACAATATCATCCTCACTTTTTATACATTTTACATTTCATAAGTCCTTGTTCTTCCTTTCTCTAGCTTTAGCAAGTTTAAATATATCTCTTTCCCCTTCTTTTGTACCTAATCTATCATACAAACTATGAAATGATCTATATTTAGCTTCACTAACGGCCCTTTTTGCATCTTTTCTTGCCTCCTTATATTTTTCAAAGTTATCGATGTTTCTACATTTTTGCCACGTTTTATACCAAATTCTTTTTGTCTTTATGATTTTTTGTACATCTTTATCCCACCACCAACTTTCTTTGCTATTTGAGAATCTTCCCCTTGATTCGCCTAAAATCTCTTTTGCTATCTTTTTAATAGAGCTAGCTAATCTATTCCAAAGAGTATTTGAATCTATCCCATCCTCTAAGGTCCAATCCCCATCTTTGATCACTTTATCTTTAAATTTTATTATATTTTCTCCTTTTAGGTTCCACCATCTAGTTCTCCTACACTGGTTTATTTTATCCTTTTTCTACCATTTTTTAATGCATATAATTAACACTAAGACTATGTTGTGTGGTTAGACTTTCACCTGGAATAACTTTACAATCCTTGCATGATACACGATCTACCCTCCTAGTTAAAAAAAAATCTATTTGACTTCTATTTTGTCCACTTTTAAAGGTTATTAAGTGAATTTGTGTCTAATATGTATCCAGTTAATCAAAAGAGGATTGCTAGTTCAAAGTTCGTCTACTATGTAATCCTGATTAACTTTAATATGTATTCACTAAGTGAAGGTTCAAATTCTAAAAACACCTTCATTTATGCATAAATTTTCTCTTATCTAAATAAATTGTTTTTCATCTATATTTTGAAAATGGTGGGGGAATGTTGAAATATCTTCTAAAATAATAGATTTTATGGGTTTTCAAAGTCTTCCATTTATGAATTCTCTAAAGCATTCATGAGGAGTATTTAATATTATGTGGGTTTGTCCCACATTGGAAATAGAGGAAAAGGAAAAGTCATTAATAAATGATAAAGTGGAATAATCTCTTAAAGTTAGTTAAGAGATAGTGCTAGTGTGTACTCTAGTGCACCCTAGAACGATGCTTCGCACTTTCCGCACACGTGCACGCGCAAACACTAAGCACTTTGCATGCTTGCATCGTTGCGAGATCGTGACCGTTGATCATGATTGGATGGCTTAACATTAATCTTATATTTTTTTTATAAGATCAAGTGGTGCGATCTGAACCATATAAATAATCTAACGGTTAGAATAATTGATTTTCCAAAATGTCTCAACGAGGGCGCAACCAAGAGACTTTGGAAGTGCAACCAGGTCTACTGAACACGAACAAAGAATTAAATATATTCTAGACTGTGTCGACCAAGGCTTGACCAAGGCGCGACCAACTCGACGCCTAGTCGACTTCAGAAATTTTGTTTCATGAATGGCTATTAATGAAACAGATTTTAACAGATGTAACCTTTCAGAAAATGCATAATCATGTCTATTTAAAGACAGAATTCACTCCATGAATATATAGAAATATTCAATCTTTCTCTCTTCCTCTTTCTCTCATAAAGCTTTCACAAACTATATTTTCATCAATCCTAGGTTCTGTTTTCTATAGAAATAGAATTCCAAAATTTGTCCAAATTCCTCTAAGAGTGTTTGTGATCAGTTATTCATTTGTGTATAACGCAAACTCATATCAGATTACATTCTGAGCTTCATTGTATCCTGGAAACGTATTTACTGACTCAATACACACCGATCTGGTGGGGGCAAATAACGTTTCAAGGAAAACGACATTATAACATGCCTTGAAGCGTTTTCTGTTCTGCAGCATTTTATACATTTGTTATTCTACAAGATGTATTTAAACTTGCTAGAGCTAAAGAAAGAAAGAGTAAGAACTTAGGTAATGTAAAATGTATAAAAAGTGAGGATGATATTATCTTGGTTGAGGAAGAAAACATAAAAGAAAGATGGTGAAGTTACTTTAGTAAGTTATTTAATGAAAACTAAGTAGAAGGTTTAAACTTAGAATTGACAAATGAGAAAAAGACTAAAAACGTAAGATTTATTCGCAAGATCAGAGTTAACGAAGTTAAGTTTACACTTAAAAATATGAAAAAAGGAAAAGCTATAGGACTAGATAACATCCCAATTGAAGTTTAGAAATGCTTCGATGATAACAAAATTATGTGATAAACTAATTTATTTAACACAATTATAAAAACTAAGAAAATGTTAGACGAAGGGAGGAAAATCACTTTAAAACCTATATACAAAAATAAAGGAGATATTCAAATTGTAATAACTATCATGGAATTAAACTTATGAGTCATACAAAGAAACTGTGGGAAAGGATAGTTGAACAAAGATTAAGGTTAGAAACAAAGGTATCAGAAAATCAATTTGGTTTTATGCCTGAGAGATCTACTAAAGATTAAGGTTAAAATGCCTCGCCTTACGCCTTTGCCTTTTAAAACACTGCTATGGCTGCATAGTGCAGGGCTAAGCTCAGCCAGCCTATTCTCTAAACCAGAAGAAGGCCCATTTTCTAGGAGCATCCCCATGGCAACACCCATGTTGGTGCTTCAAAGAAAGGACTAGGTGGGGTATTTTAACAGCAAAGTAACTGCCTCAACAGAAGAATGCCACCTGCCATAGTAGCGTGGCCAAATGCCACCTGCCATAGTAGCGTGGCCAAAGGCGCAAGGCGCACTAAGGCACAATTGATACCTGGAGCCTAGGCATGAGCTGCGAGGCAAAGGGGCTCACCAAGCTGAGGTGCACATTTACTAAAATTGTCCGTAAAATACCCTATATAATGAATTCTTGGCTGTAAACACATAAACACTAATATTTGAATTTTAAAATATCAAATTATTCGATATAGAACATAAAAATGAATATTATAACACAAATTCCCAATATTATGCGATGTTCATGCCATAATTTTCACAAAATAGAATCAGAAATAAGCTGCACAAAACAAAGAACGGCTGTGCAGCTCTGACTGAAATGCCAGAAAATCCAGATAATAGAAGCTGAAACACCAAGAAAATATATGCTTCCAGGAAAAGAAGAGCTCAGTTCCCAAATAAAACAGCCAAAAAAAAAAGGAAAAAAAAAAAAAAAAAAGGCACCAAAGAGAGGCCCACAGCAGCAGAGCAATTCAGAAGACGAAGACCGAAAAGCAGCAGAGCAGCAATTTCAGAAAAATGTGCAGAAATTCCAATTTACACAATCATGAATCATGGGCAATTTCCTCCAACAAATTAAGGGCTATTAAATCTTCCCTCACTATCTTATTTCAAGTTATTTTAGGTCTACCCCTACCCCTTCTATTACCCTCACAATAACTAGTTCACTCCTCCTCACTAGCACACTATTTGGCCTACATTGCAGATGCCCAAATCATCTGAGTCGCCCACCTATATCATATTTGCTACAATAGCTACACCTAACTTACCGCAAATATGTTCATTCCTTAGTTTATTTTTTAATGTTGTACCGCTAATCCACCATAAAATTCTCATCTCAAAAACTTTTACTTTTTGGATGTCATTTCTTAGTCACCCAACATTCTAATTCATATATCATAGCTGATCTTATAGCCATCCTATAGAACTTCCCTTTTAATTTTAAGGATATTCTACGATCACACAACATATTCAAAGCACCTCTCCATTTTACCAAACTGGCTTTAACTCTATGCATTACATCTTCTTCAATTTCTCCTTTAACTTGCCTAATAGATCCAAGGTATCGAAATCTACTAGTGTTATTGATTTCTTGATCATCAAGTTTAACCGTTTCTACAATATTCCTCCTACTATGATTGAAATTACATTTCATATATTTTGTCTTATTTTTTAAGGGACTTGCGGAATAGCACTAAGATCCAGTTGTAGTGCATACGGATAACAAAAAAACAAAAAAAATTATCAGATCATGCAATCCCTAATTACATGATTAGGATTATACCTGCGATATCTGTCTGGTTTGATCTCGAATCTGCAAGTACGAAAACAAGCTCTTGAAGACGACCAGGAATCTTCTATGGTATTCCTTGAACACGCCTTACTCCTGAGAGAGTGGGCTCGTAAACGGCTGCTAGGGTTTTCTTCTCTCACAAAAACACCTACCTCTGTGCGATTTTTTTCATTTCTCCTAGCTGCTGAATGGAGCGCGCGTATATAGGCCACAGTAGGAGCCTCTGAACAAATATGACTATGGCTTCCCATGTAATTAAGAATCCCTAATTCGACTCGAATTTATCCTTAATTACATTAATTATAATTTATACCACTAAAGAATTATAATTGCACTCCTTGTCATTTTCAAAATTAAATTTCGAGCTCTTATTATTAAATGCTTATTTATCTCCCCACGTAAAGATTACAGACACTCATCTATTAAATTAAATTACTGACAATGTAATTAATGACATATTAATTCCTTGAGACCTTCCACTTAACTTATTTGATGTGGCGGATTCAAAATCCACCTGCAGGGTTTGACACAATCAAAACTTATAAGCTTCCTCAAGGGGGTATCATCAATCCCAATACCGGGACATGGATTCCATCAATAATTAATGTTCACCATACACATAATGTCATCACCCAACTCACTGAGTATTTTGACCCATAAAGAATCTCACTCTTTTATGAATCAAAGTAATAAACACTATATGCACGTGTCCAATAATCATATCAGGATTAAGAGCATAAGCACTCATAATAACCATGAGGTATTAATTGTTTTATATAGTCAGTATAAAAACAATTACCTCAAAACGATCCTGTTCAATACACACAAAGTGTACTAGCACAAGGAGTTGGAACTGTACCATTCCCAATAGTCAAGACAGACCTATTAAAACCTTGTGTTACAGTCCTACCAGTGGTGTGTCCAATTTCATTTAAAACTGTGAACAATAAACTTATATTCTATAAGAACTGATGATCTAATCTTCTGTGTATAAGTCGTACTCTACACACTAAATCACCTACTATATAGAATAAAAGACACACATGCAAAATCATTAAATAAATAATGTCAGGCAAACATTACTCACAAAGATTCTCATTAAAATGGAATAACTAAAGTTATTAATAAATGCTAAAACCGATTACATAAAGCATGTCTTTCTATATAAATCTCTAACAATTTCTACATATCCTAAAACCTTTAGATTCTCAAGCTTCTCTCCATAATTCTAACTTAAGCTCTACTCCGCCCCTAAGTTCATCAATCAAGACAATATCATCTGAAAACAACATACACCATGGAACTTCATTTTGGATATTCTTAGTAAATTCATCCATCACTAGAGCAAAAAGTTAAAGGCTCAAAGAAGATAGTTGATGTACACCTATTGTGATTGGAAATTCCCTAGCCTCTTCACTTGTCATTTTAACGCTAGTCATTACTCTGTCATACATATCCTGAATGACATTAGCATACCTATTATATACACCCTTTTTTTTCTAAAACCCACTATAGAACTTCCCTAGGTACCCTATCATACGCTTTCTCCAAGTCAATAAAAACCATATGCAAATCCCTTTTCCTTTTCCTAAACTTTTCCATTAACCTTTTTTAAAGATATATAGCTTTTGTAGTATATCTCCCAGGCACCCTCCCCCCCAAGCCATAAGGCTTCCCACTTTGCAAGGGTAAGGGGAGAGTCGTCACAGCGTACGCAGTCTTGCCCCTACTTTTATGCAGAGAGATTGTTTCCTTGGACTCGAACCCGTGACCAACCGGTTACAAAGGAGTAGCCTTACCGTTGATCCAAGGCCCACCCTCCCAAGCATAAGACCAAATTGATTTTCTGATACCCTTGTTTATGACCGTAATCTTTATTCAATTACTCTTTCCCACAGCTTCATTGTATGACTCATAAGTTTAACCCCACAGTAGTTATTACAATTTTGAATATCTCATTTATTTTTGTATATAGGTATTAAATTATTTTTCCTCCATTCGTCTGGCATTTTCTTAGTTTTTATTATTGTGTAAAATAAATTAGCTAGCCATATAATTTTGTTATCAAACTTCAATTGAGATTTTATCAAGTCCTACAACTTTTCCATTTTTCCTTACTTTTAATGCAAACTTAACCTCATTAAGTCTATTTTAACAAATAAATCTCATATTTTTAGTCTTTTCCTCATTATTCAATTTAAGTCTTCTACTTGGTTTTCATTAAATAGCATACTAAAGTAACTTTGTCGCCTTTTTTTTATGTCGTCTTCCTTAACCAAGATAATATCATCCTCATTTTTTATACATTTTACATCACCTAAGTCATTGCTATTTCTGTCTCTTACTCTATCAAGTTTAAATGTCTTGACCCTTTCTTGTGTATCTAATCTAGCACATAAATTATTAAATAATTTGTTTTTAGCTTCACTAAACAACCTTTTTTGCATCTTTTCTCTCCCCTTTATACTTTTCAAAGTTTTCCATGTTTCTACATTTTTATCACGTTTTATACCAAATTCTTTTTGTCTTTACAACTTTTTGAACACCTTGATCCCACCACCAACTTTCTTTGCTATTCGAGAATTCCTCTTAATTCACCTAAAATCTCTTTTGTTATGTTTTTAATAGAGGTAGCTATCCTACTCCAAAGAGTGTTTGTGTCTACCCATCATCTATTATCCAATCACCATCTTTGATCATTCTATCTTTAAATTATATTATATTTTCTACCTTTAAGTGCCACCACCTAGTTCTCTTGCACTGATTTATATTATCCTTTCCCTTCCATTTTCTATTACATATATCTGACACTAAAACATTATGTTGCGTACTTAAGCTTTCACCTAGGATAACTTTACAATACTTACATGATAAATGATCTACCCTCCTAGTTATGAAAAAATCTATTTGACTTTTATCATGTCCACCCGTAAAGGTTATTAAGTGTTCTTCTCTCTTCTTAAAGCAAATATTCATTGCAATAAAATCATATGACATGGCAAAGTCAAGATCATATCCCCCAAACTCATTTCCATGTCCTCCATGTATCCGCTCATAGCATAGTGGGCCAAAAAGGAAAGTTGAAGGGAGCTTTGTGGAGAGCAGGAGGAAAAAAGCAAGAAAAGAGACACTCGAGTACAGCAGCCACAAGTTCATCACTCTTGATCTAAAAGGAATAAACGTACGATAACTACATTCTGCTAAATGCAACCCCCCCCCCCCCCGGGGGCCACAAGGTTACTCGCTTTGCGAGGGCACAGGGAGGGTTGTCATCATGTATGCAGCCTTATCCCTACTTTCATGTAGAGAGGCTGTTTCCTTGCACTTGAACCCATGACTAACCAAGTAAAGGGTAAAGAACAAGAGATAAAGAACAAGCAGTTTTATTGAATCGATCAAATCAACAATTAATATGGTGGACAAGATCCTCAAAAAACTTGTTCTTAAAGATACAATTAATTGGTCAAGAGGGGTCGTTTCCTTGGACTCAAATCTATGACCAGGTACAGATGATCCAAGGCATGCCCTCTTCAATCTCATTACTTCTCACATTTAAATATGAAATTGTATTACTTTCACCAAACTTTTTGAATTGAAATAATTTATGGCAGGGATTTCTTAGTGAAAAAAATATCAATTAATTATTCGGCTCACTAGGGTAAATGTACATATATGCCATAAATTTCCTGAGATGTGTAAAATAACACCAAAGAATATAATTTGTAAGCTTTCCCAAATCACCAACCTGGACAAACACAAATATTCCAGCAAATTCTTTGGCATTTGGCATCCTTTGTGAGTTCAACAATCTTCTCGTCCTTTGCAACTATAATAAATAAATATTTGGAAAATAGCCTTCCAGCTTCATCTCCTCATTCAAAAAATTAAGAATGAAGTAAATCCCTTTTAAATTAAGGTGGAATCCATCACCAG
The DNA here is from genome assembly GCF_029873635.1 of Malania oleifera. Lineage (NCBI taxonomy): Eukaryota > Viridiplantae > Streptophyta > Magnoliopsida > Santalales > Ximeniaceae > Malania > Malania oleifera. Next base: position 95,495,109 of record NC_080426.1, on the reverse strand, counting down.
CATGAAATTCATGAAGTTGATTCCCAATCTCAATCCAGCTACAACCAGGAGTTTTAGTCACACCTTTCTGCCTCATCAACATTCTCATCCTCGCTGCATCATCCCATCTATTCAAACTTGCATATATCTTTGATGAAATAATGTAGTTTCCCGAATTTGAGGGCTCCATATCAAAAAGCAGCTGCATTACATGCTCACTGACATCAACGTTTTTTACTTTCAGACAGGCACGAAGCAATGCCCCTAATGTTACTTCATCTGGTTTTTCAGGCATCTTCTCAATTAAATCCCATGCTTCATGCACACGTCCTGCACGAGCCAAAAGATCAACCATACAAGAATAATGCTCAATTTTAGGGACCAAACCAAATGACAGACCCATTGAATTAAACAATTGACGGCCCTCATCAACCAATCCAGCATGTACACATGCAGAAAGTACCCCTACAAATGTGACATCATTTGGTCGAACGGTCCCATGGTCCCTTAACATGTGCAGAAAGAGTGATAATGCCTCCCTGGCCTGGCCATGAAAAGCAAGAGCTGAGATCATTGCATTCCAAGAGACCTCATTTTTCTGAGGCATGTCTTCAAAAACTCTAAGTGCGTGATCTAAACATCCACACTTTGCATACATGTCAATTAAGGCAGTAGCAACATATGTATCACATTGTAGGCCTCTCTGCAATGTATATGCATCAACCCATTTTCCGAAGTCAAGGGACCCAACTGAGGCACAAGCAGATAGCACACCAATTAATGTGATTTTATCTGGGCTGATTCCTTCTTTTCTCATGTCATTGAATAGCATGATTGCATCGTCCGACATTCCATTTTGTGCAAACCTGTCATTAATAAGTTAAAAAGATATTTTAAAAGAATAATTAGTCAATTAAAACCCAGAAGAAAACAGCCAATAGTACACATTACTTTTTGAAGGATCAAAGTCTATTGGCTATCAGAAAACAAGGTCTCAAACCAAGTGAATAAGAGACTAGTTATTTACATTGGTGCAGCACCAAATATCAATAAGTATGTCACATGACAATAACTCAGTCAAGGACAACAATAATTGAATTGAGCAGATATATTCTTCAAATGATTGGAGCTGAAATGAAAGTTAATACATCAAAAAAATTTAATCATTATAGCTACTCAAGTTCGGGATATCTTGTATATAAATAGTTGATATCACGGTTGCCATCCCCAAGTGTGCCACACTACAAGAGTATGGGCTGCTTGGTGCAGCTCATTACAGACCAAATCAATAAAGGTCTTAAAGGGGGAAAGGCCCCATTATTAGAGTAAGCTAATGTGGAACGAAATCAAACCAACTCAATATAAGCTTAGGTTGGTTGGAGGACAAGATTTTGGAGTTTTAAAGTTCGCTTGTCATCATAAAATCCCTTATATTCAGCTTTATTTGAGCAGACTATCCAAACACAGCAATAAAATAAAATCTTTCATTGATCAAAAAAAATAATTCATATATGTTTTATATTGTTTACATAATTTTACATTATTAACTCACATCTCATGAATTATAATTTATAGAAGATTTATATACGTTTTATATTATCTACAAAATTTTGTATTATTGACTCATTACATGCATATGCCTATCACAATAGAAAAGGTGTTGAAATACTTCATCCTAAGCTTCAACTCAAACCCAAGTGACCATGATCGGTTGTTATTATCTTCATCCAGAAACTGAACAATCATGCTGAAAAACTTAAGCTAAGAAAGCAATCTCTCATATATGTTTATGTACATGTGTGTGCATAGTTCTTAATGTGAATAACTTGGGGAAGGAGAGAGAGAGAGAGAGAGAGAGAGAGCCTGTAAACAAAGAAGACAATAACCAATTTTTTTTCCATAAGAGTAACAAACATATTTCCGTCATAATCTAATTGATTTCCTAAAATATTTTTGTAAAATATATATATTTTAAGAAATTTATAAATAAATATATAAAAAAACTTTATCGAAAGGGACACAGACTTGCTGCTAGTTTCGGCAGTGGCACAACTGCAAATAAATTTCAATATAGCATGCCCGCTAAACAGGAGGTCCTGAATTGTAGTCAGTTCCATAAATGTAGGCACATCCCTTTGCCCAAAAGCTAAGCTTTCAGATGCTAAGGTAATCATTTCCTAACATAAAACTCAATGATTGTTTTATGGACAAAATTTCCCCATGAAATAAATAGATGTTTAAAAATGAACCACGCATAAAGCATTCCCAGATCGACCTTAGCCAACAATAAAACAAACTTCGTTTGATCTGAGATGTTACATGAAATGTAATATAAATAGATTAAATAAAGAGACGACTTGCCCTGTGATCATAGCATTCCAAGCAACCACGTCCTTCTTTAGCATTCCATCAAAGACCCTCCTAGCAGACAACAGATCCCCACACTTGCTGTACATATCAATCAAAGCAGACCCAACGTAAGAGTTCAGCTCCATTTTATTTTCCACAACAAACCCCTCAATACATCTCCCCAAACTCAGATCTCCCAAATCCCCGCAAGCTCCAAGAACACTCACCAAAGTCATTTCATCGGGCTCAAACCCTGCATCCGTCATTGCCCAAAACAATCTCACTGCATCTCTGGCAAAGCCCATTTTCGAGTACCCCGAAATCATTGAATTCCATGAAACCAAGTCCCTTTCAACAATTTCATCAAACACCTTCCGCGCATAAGGCAATTCGGTGCACATGGCATACATTGTGATCAACGAGTGGCTCACGTGACCGTCATTGTCCAACCCAATTTTTAAAACTGATGAATGGGCCGCCTGGGCATGATTCAATGCTAAAAGATTCGCGCACGCAATGAATAAAAATGGGTAGGTGAAATTATTCGGCCTTATGCCCGAAGACTTCATTCGGTAATAGAATTCAATGGTAAGATTGAATAGCTGCCATGTGGTGGTTAGTCCACGGATCATGACATTGAAAGCGTAGTCATTAGGCTGGGGCATTTGAGAGAAGAGAAGGGAAGCATAGTTGAAGTCTTTGAGATCAATGAGCTTGGATAGCAGAAAATTGGGTTTTTGTATGGAGTTTATAAGCATTTGGGTGTGAATTTGTTGCAGTGATTTGGTGGAACCACATTGTTTCAAGAGAGCTAGGAGCGCCTCGGTGAGAGGCTCTCTTTGCTTTTGCCGTCGTGGGTCGCTGGGGCCTAGATGGAATTTCCGGAAAATAAGGTGGCGGGAAATGATGTGTGAGGGGGCTTTCAATCTGAACATATCGAGCGGAAGACAGATGATGGCATCGCACTGTCGCGGTGAGGCAAGGGAGCCCTCTTAAGACGACGTCAATTTCCAGTGGTGTTCTAGGCTTTTCACCATATCCACGTGATCTGTGTCGAGGCCTTCAAAGGAGTCTAACTGAGCTATGACCAGCTCAAGCTCGGTTTGTTTATTTGAAAGTGAGTTTGAGTTCAACTCGATATTAAAGTTTTTTGTTTGAACTCTCTTCTATTTTAATTTATATAACTTGAATTTGTTTCAACTCAACTAAAGTTTGTTTAAGTCACTAAACTAATTAAACAAATTAATAATGAATAAAAATAGTTAATATATATATATATTTTTTAATGTGAAAAAATTAAAATTAAATATTTAATGAGACTGTGATCGAATTTGTTCATGAGTCTAATATCGAGTCAGTTTACGAGCTACTAATGAATTAGTAAACAAATTAATAAATGAGCTAATAAATGAGTGGCTCGCAATCTATTAAACAATCAATTCATGAACCTAAGGGGTTGAGTATGACTCAACTTAAGTTTGGCTTGTTTATTCAAAATTTGATCTCAACTCGACTTGTTTAACTTAATAAATGAGTTCGTGCGAACCATTATCGAGTCAAACATCGAGTAACTCACGAGTGGTTCGATTCATTTGCAGCTATATCTACACTTCTCATTCCATTAATATGCCTTAGAAGGAGACACTTTCTTTTAAAGATTTAAAGCCCACTCATGTATGACCTCATTTTAGAACTATTGAACTCACATAAGTGAGCTATATATTACTAGGTGAATCCCAATAATACAGATTTAATAATATTTTTACTCTGTGAGTAAAGTTGTATTCGAGTCGAGTCGACACAATAAAATACTCAAACTTAACTTGAGGCAAAAATATTGAGCTAGAAACTCAATTCAGACTCAATTAATTTCATAATTGTTAAACTCAAACTCAATTTGACTATAAGTTAATAAAACTCAAAATCTATAAATTAATATTAAATACTCGAGTAGCTCAAACTCGATTCAAACAAACTCAAGTAGAATCAAATCAAGTCGAGTAAGAGGATGAGTCGAGTTTGAGTAGCTTGCTAATAAGTTTGCTCACTTATACCCCTACCTGTGAATATAGATTACAAGCTTTAATTTTGGATTTATTTGAATTTGAACTAACACATTATATTGCATGTTTCCAGAATTCATCCTTTCACACACTACTTTATTATATGTTTGGTACATTGTAATGCAATTAGTCCGAATGGAGTCGAATTTCTTCATTCTTTCCATTCAAATTTTGATTTCGTACTTTTAATGCCAAAAATCAAACTTGATCTTCAAATTTACAATATGTAATGATCATCTGCAATTAAGAAGAAAAAGAAAGCTTTGAAACCCCCAGTGTCCTCAAAAGATTTTCTTCAACGTGCTGGCCTAACAAGACCTACTCTCGTTTTGATGATAACAAATTAAGGTTACTAAGTGTGCTTTCAAGTTAAGTTTTAGAAATCAAGTATTTTACAAAGTTAAGTGACCCTACTTGAAGAGATTGAATGAAGCTTAGACTTAAAGTTATAAGTGAAAAGCTAAGGTGTACTCCCAAGAGGGGAGTGTATTGGGTTTTTAAAACTTCTTTTTAAATTCTTGTTTTACAAGTTCTTTTAGTTAAGTATTAACACCTTTTTCAATTTGAGTTAATTTGTAATCACAACAATCAACTTCACAACTGCAATTGATTTGTAACAACCAACACTCTAACTAATCAATGAAGTAAGCTTGATATTGCAATATGAAATACAATAGAAAATCCAACCAAGCTTCCAAAGTTCAAATATTGTTATCAACTAAGTATCTTGAATTTAAGAATGTAACCAACAAACATATTAATGAGCTTTGGTATTAATCAATCAACGTGCTCCCTTGTGGTTTCCACAATATAATATCAATCAACGTACTCCCTTATGGTTTCTGCAATTCCCAAAAGTAAATTAATATCCAACAATTCAAATAAGCATCCACGTAATTTATATGTGCTGAAATTTAAAGAGAGTATGGAAGAGAGTGACAATGGGATTTTTACGAGGTTTGATTATACTCGCCTATGTCCTCGCCTTAGGCAAACCACCCAATGATTTCACTATACTACTCCCTTGACCGAGTAGAGCAAACCTTTTACACACTCCTTCAAGTAGGATAGAGCCCTATTCTCCAAGCGATACCCCACGCTTGGTAATTCAACGATTCAACAACCTAAACTGTCAAAAAGAAACAACAAGAAATAAGAACAAATTCTTGTGTGCAAAGACACTCTCACAATAGAGCTGATTAGTACATGTTAAAGCATTATATACTTCAATCAAAATTTAATATATAAATATGAAGCTCAAGAATTTATCACCGAGATTCTTTAGATTTGAAGAAATTTCAGTCAGAGCACAAGAACCTCAAACTTTAATTCAGCAAATACCCAGCAAATAGCTTCTTAGAAAATATTCAGCAAAAACTCTTTGAATGTGAAAGAATTTGAACAATAGCTGATTTTTTATCTCTGTTGGTGTGTGTAATACTTGATTTTAGCATGTATTTATAGAGTTTAAAAAGTATTTTTCATGTTACCTAAGTTGCTTGGAGTATTCCCCAAGTTTTCACAAAGTTTGGTGGCCAAGAAATCACTTTTGGAAAGTTTCCTAACTGTTAAAATTTGAATTCTACGAGGGTCAGTCGCCTATAAAAAAGTTTCAGGCTCCTGTCACTTTAAAAAATCAGTGAATTTCAAGTCAGTGTTATGTCAATCGCCTAACTGTGTTCTATCAGTCACCTGACTTAACCTCATAAGCCAGTTAGTTGCCTAATAAGAATCTATGAGGCGTCTATCAGCTTCAACCATCTTTCAGTATTTTAGTCATAACTTTTTTCATATAATTTCAAATTGAATGTTCTTAGTATACAAAAAGTTAAGAGAAAATTCTATAACTTTTATGTTGAACACTTTTTAATATAAGGAGTTTTTGATAGAGAAAAGTGTTCATTAATGCATATGTAGAAAAAAGAAGGGAATTTGGATAATCTTGTTTTGGTGCTTTTCATTCCAAAAATAATTTTAACCTTTTTGAAATAACTTTTGACCTTATAAAAATATTTTTCAAGTATTTTAAAAGGTATCTAGGTCCAAGTAATTAACCTAAGAGTTTCATGCATTCATATTGAAATCGTTTGAAGTACTTATATGAGACTTCTTAAAAGACTATAACTTTCTAAGCACTAAGTCTTCATGTATTTGTTTTGCTCTCAGTATCTTCCTGTATTTGCTTTGTTTTCAATATCTTCATGTATTTGATTTGACTTCCTTCATAACTCATTGACTTAAGTACATACTTCACCAAGTTCTTCTAGCTTTAAGTACAAGCTTTCAATGGACTTTTCAAGTACTTGACCTTGGTCTTTTATCAACACTCTTGAGTCTTGAAACTTCACTTAACCAAATATGTTAAGTTCCTTTACTTTGTTATCATTAAAACAAGATTCTAAACCTTGTGAGGCCAACAATAAGTCAAGACGATTTTGAAGCATATTGAAGAGTTGATCAAAGTTCGAACAAATTATTGAAGCTATATGACATGAAGACTTAGGAATTTAGTAGTATTTATCTTTTTATAGTCTCATGTAAATACTTCGAATTTCAATATTGCCTTTAAAGCTCTTAGGATTTATTCTGAACTTAGAGACCTAATTTAGAATAAGGAAAATATTTTTATAAGGTCTAAAATACTTTTCAAAGTTAACAACAAGAAGTTTTGGAATCAAAATGTGAAAGACACCAAGTAGTATAGTGGTCAAGCGACTAATGATTAACTATCAGGCGATTGATATGTTACTACCTGTGTTACTAAGAAAACAGAACATGATCGGATGACTAAACCCTTGGGGTCAGGCGACTAAATTGCTATTGCCTATTCTAGTGCGCTATTTTGAATAAGTTCAAGTGATTGACCTTATGGTTAAGGCGACTGAAGTCTATGTTTTAAACTTCTAATAGCGCAAATTTTCTTCTAAATTTCACTGATTTGATTTCCAAACTTGGGGAAAATGGTAAGAATACTTCCTACTCTATATAAAGATTACTTTTTCACAAATTAGGGTAACCAATACTCACACATACAATTCAAATTATTTTTTATTCTTGTTATACTCTTTGAAAATTCTGCTGTGAGTTTTTGCTAAAATCCCTAGAAGAAATTCTGATTTGATTTTCTTAAATCTTCATTCTACAATCAGAATACTTTAGATTTCTTGTGAGCTTCAATTCTATATTGATATATTGAAGTATATAGTGTTTTATCTTGTACAAACCCTACTTTGCTGAGAGTGATTTTCTAGTACGAATATCTTGTATTGCTATGTTTTGCAATTTGTCGGTTCAGGGCTTTGAATTGTTACCTAGTGAGAGGGTGTTCTCATTAAAGAAGGGTCTCCACCTACCAACAGAGACAAGGATACTTCACCTATTGAACGAAGTGGTAAAGGAAATAGTCATAGTGAGTTGCTTGAGGCAAGGACTTAGGCGGTAAGCCAAACCTTGCAAAAAAATCTGGTGTTCACTCTTCTTTCCCTATCTCTTTAAATTCAGTACTTTATAATTTGCAAGCATGTTCTGAGTGTTGTAGTTGGAGCCAGGAGACAATCAGGAGAGCTAGAGCTGAGCTGGAAACGCGTGATGAGTTGGAAATGCGGTGCATTTATCTCTATTTTATCTCTCCATTGTAACTTCTCATTTATGATTGATTATGTTTAATTGTGATTTCATTTTGATTTAAATATCAGCCCTATAAATAGAGGGCTGAGGAATACAAGAGATGAATAAGTGAGAAGCTCAGAGAGCAAAGAGAAGAAAGAGGAGGAAGAGAAGGAGAAAGAGAGTGTGAGAATTGTAATTTTCCAGCGAAATAGTGAATATTTGGTGTGTGCTCTGTGGACTTAGGTTGATAACTGCCACGTCAGTAGGCGCCACGTTAGCTGCCACGTCAGCAGGCGCCACGTCAGTTGCCACGTCTCATAGTTGACCAAGTTTGACCATAACTTTGACTAAGCTTTTCGGAGTCATTTTGGGTCCGTTTTTTGAGCGACTTGAACCTTTTCTAGGATTTTCGATTGTTTCAGATCCAACCGTGCTATCCATTTGATCTAATTCCATCTCTAGATCAAAAAATCGAGATGTCAAATGAAAAGAGCTCAAAAATCGAAATGCTCAACGGAAACAATTTTGGTTTCTGAAAGATGCAGATAGAAGATTATTTTTTTGGGAAGGAATTGCACTTACAGTTGAAGGGTAAGCCAGCATCCATGAATGAGGATGAGTGGGAGTTTCTTGATTGAAAAGCCCTCGGAGCCATCAGAATGACGTTGTCGAAATCTATGGCGTTCAATATCAAGTATATAACATCCACCAAGTCTCTGATGGATACGCTCTCTAATATGTACGAGCAGCTTTTAGCCGAAAACAAGGTACATCTCATGAAAGGACTATTTACGATGAGCATGCTTGCAGGTGAAAGTTTCAGCAGGCATTTGAATAACTTCAATGAGTTGTCTAATCAACTCGCCTCAGTCAAGAAAATGTTTGATAATGAGATTCAGGCCCTATTGATTCTCAGTCAGTTGCCAGAAAGTTGGAATGGTGTCGTTACTGCCATCAGTAGCTCCGCAGGAAAATCGAAGCTTGTATACGATGAGGTCGTCAGCATGATTTTGACGGAGGAAATCGAAATGTAGTCGAACCATGGCTCCACTTCGAGTTCAGCCTTGAATATGGAGAGTTGAGGCAGAGGAAGCAGGCATGGGCGATCAAACAACCGCGGAAAATCTAGGCCCAGGCGGTCTAAATCTAGAAATCCAAGAGATACATAGGACATAGGTTCCCAGAACACAAAAGTTATTGAGTGCTAGAACTGTGGAAAAACTGGTCATTACAAGGACCAGTGCAGAAGTCAGAAGAAAGAATATGAAATGAGGGAAAAGACAGAAGCAAATATTGCTTCTGAAAATGATGAGATGTTGATCTGCTCTTTGGAGAGCAAGTAGGAGTCTTGGGTCTTAGATTTCAGAGCCTCATTTCATGCCACTTTCTGTAGAGATTGCCTAGAGGAGTACGCACCCGGTAATTTTGGTACGGTGTACCTTAGCAACGATCAACCTTGCGACGTAACTGGCAAGGGATTTGTGAAGATCAATATAAACGGGTCAGTATGGAAGCTGAAGGATGTTAGATATATTCCAGACCTGAGAAAGAATTTGATCTCAGTTGGTCAGCTGGCAGATGAGGGATACACGATGAAATTCATTGGCGATGAATGGAAAGTTTCAAAGGGTGTATTAACGATTACGCGAGGTAAGAAAAGTTGAACACTTTTTCTAACATCCAATACCTCCATGTCTATTTCAATTGCTGCAAGAAATGACGACAGCAACATCTGGCACCGACGACTCGGTCACATGAGCGAGAAGGGACTCAGGGTGATGCACTCAAAGGGAAAATTGAGTAGTCTATAGTCAGTGCAGATTGACATGTGTGAGGATTGTATACTCGGGAAATAGAAGAGGGTCAGTTTCCAGATAAACACCCGTACCCCAAAGAAGAAAAGACTAGAACTAGTCCACTCAGAATGTGTCAGGACACAACAACAGAATGCCAAGAATCCTCAGGTGGAGGAACCAGTGGAGCAGATTGTTGTACCACCGTCTCCTACTCCAGCTTAGGAGATCTACTCGGTCTCATATACCAAACAGAAGGTATATTGATTACTTACTTCCTACAGATGGAGGAGAGCCCGAATGCTATGATGAAGCATGTCAGGTGGCAGATACGAGCAAGTGGGAGCTTGTGATGAAGGATGAGATGAAGTCCCTCACCTCCAACAGAACGTGGAAGTTGCCCAAAGGCCTTCACAACAAGTGGGTGTACAAAATCAAAGAGAATCATGATGGCTCCAGAAGGTACAAGCCTCGATTGGTAGTCAAAGGCTTCAAACAGAAGGAAGGGATTGACTACACCGACATCTTTGTACCAGTTGTGAAGCTGACAGCCATCAGATTAGTCCGCAGGAATTGAGTAGATAGGAAGGTGGTGACTATAGAGAAACTGAAGTTGTGCTCAACTTCAGTTGGTCTTTATGCCTGAAGACATATATTTTGAGAACATAATTTATTCATGATACTGGTTGAGGAGGCATCTCTGTCTCCAAGTGGGAGATTGTTGTAGCTGGAGCCAAGAGACAGCTAAGAGAGCTGGAGCTGAGCTGGAAACACATGATGAGTTGGAAACGTGGTGCATTTATCTCCATTTTATCTCTCCATTATAACTTCCCATTTATGATTGATTATGTTTAATTGTGATTAAATTGTGATTTAAATATCAGCTTTATAAATAGAGGGCTAAGGAATACAAGAGATGAATAAGTGAGAAGCTCAGAGAACAGAGAAGAGCTAGAGGAGGAAGAGAGGGAGAGAGAGAGTGAGAATTGTAATTTTCTGGCAAAATAGTGAATATTTGGTGTGTGCTCCATGGACGTAAGTTGATATTGACCAAACCACGTTAAATTTCTAGTGTCACATCTTTCTGGATGCTCACAGGTTCCTAACACTGAGTTTGTTGGGAAATCTGTTGAACGCTGAGTCTTGATTGTGTTTGATTTAAGAAAATAAATTGGTTTCTTGAAGAGTTGTTGATTTATATTTCTTGCTGAAAATTCAGACAAATACTGATACTTGAATCTAATTGTGGTTGACTGAGATAAAATCTATTGTGTTTGTTTAAATTGTTCAAAGCATAATTATCTAACTTATTTGAGTTATATTATTGAATTCTTGTCTTAAGAAGAATATTTGGTTGTTGCTGAAATTCAATTTTGAATATTGAACTAGCTTATTACTGAATTTGCTGAAAGTAAAAATTTGGATTGTATTTTCAGTTGCTCATATATATCTAGGGTTGTCGATTGGCATAGTATGTTAGCCGATTAGTATATTGTGATTGATATTGGAGTGAGGTTATGATTGACATAAATTAAAAGGTTTAAAATAAACTAAGATTCCATTAAATAATTTATAAATACCCAATTCACCCCTATATTGGGATTACATCTTTAGTTTCACAATGCTCTAGTCGGCGATAATGGGATAGTAACAATATTAAACAGATGAAATTTTAGTTCCAAGAGTTCCCTTTTTATAAAGTAGATACACCATGTATTCAATGTAGAGTGTCTTATAAGTGAATTTTGAGAAGTAGTAGAGCTAGAGCTTGACTAAGGCTCAGGCTCGACTTAGTTTAAACTCAAAAAGTTAGGCTCAAGCTCAGCTTGAGATTAAAAATATTGGATCAAGTTCGAGCTTAGGCTCGAATCATTTGCAGACTTGGACTCAGGCTCGAGCTAAAATTTGATAAATAATCTAATAATAACAGTTTTATTCACCTATTTTGTTTGGGTCAAAATTTGTGTCTTTCTTCTTGGGCAATAAGGCTAGCATTGGACTCTTGGGATTGGGCCAACTTAATGGCCTATTAATGAGCTCATCACTAAGCTCTTTAACGAGCCTAATAAAGGAGTTCATTTGAGCTAGTTATTGAGCTGCTTACGAGCCAAAACAAGTTGAGCTCGACTATGCTCACGCTTGACTCGTTTACAAACCGGGCCTAAAAATTAGGCTTAGGACTCACTCATTTAGATAATAAACGAGCTCGAATGAGTCTTTACCAAGTTGAACTCCTAAGTCGCTCATGAGCGACTTCGTTTGTTTGCAGACCTACCTTTTTTGGCAACTTATAAGTGCATTGCTTATAGGCAGTGGTAATTTTGTAAATGTAATACATTTTGATGCAAAATTTTTTAATTTTGAAAATATATTAGAAAATAGTCATATATTATTTTATTCTGTATATCCGATTAATTATTGATGAAAATATAATCCAATTATAGAATTAAGGAGAAGAACCATCTATTAATTTAAATTAATATTAAATAAACTAAAAATATTAATTTAAATGATAATATTTTTAACATAAAGTAATATGTTATAAAAATACATTAATAACAAGATTATTGTTAATCAAAAATAATAATCTCATACTATTGTACTTAATATAAATTATTTAAATATTAATTAAAAATAATTAATATATTAATTAATTAAATTATTCTAAGGAATTATTAGGGCTCGTTTGGTTTTGGAAAACAATTTTCATTTTTCATTTTAGTTTTTCAAAAATTTACAAAAAGGTTAACTAATTTTTCATTTTTACAACATTTATATAAAATAAATGAAGAATAGTAAATAATTTTGACACTACTTGCTTATGAAAGTTGTATTTTTTATTTCTAATTTTTAAATAATTACAAAAAATATGATCTTGTTTTCCAATTTCCAAAGATATATAACAAAGTTGTAAAATATATTTTCATCATTTTTTCTAAATTTCCAACTCTTACTTAGTATGTGGGAGCATCAAATTCAGACCTTTAACTTTAATTTTTATGAATCATATATCATGCAAATTCAAATTCAATCTCCAAACTTCTTCATTTTAAACATTACCATATAAATTTTGGAAAATATAAATAAGTTATTATTTTTAATATTTTACACGTTTAAACAAACTCTTTATTTTCTATCTTTTTAATACAAATTTTAAGAAGTTAAAAAATAAGCTAAAATTTTTTATAATCCATTGAAAAATGGAAAATGTTTTCTAGCCTATTTATTCATTAAGTTCAAAATAAATCTACGGCAACTTTCTAACCTTTTCAATGGAACCCCAAAAAAATATTTTATATATTCCCCTGCTTTGTTTTGATAGAGATTCCAAGCAGCTGGTTTGTAAAGACAGGATTGTACTTTCAGACGCTATTGCTCCACAAGCAAACGCGAGTGGATGGATTTTTTATTTTTTATTTGATGTTTGGTTTGGAACTTGAAAAGTATTAATGAAAAAAAAAATATATTGAGAAATCTACTTTTGTTTTTGATTCTCAAAGAAAATAAATCAATCAATCAAAAAAAAATTACTTTTACGCGTCATGAATATTTGATTTTTTATATTATTAATTGTATTAAAATAATTTTTTTATTTTTAATGATGTTTTATATAGAGAAAAAGTACAGTAAAAAATGAATTTTCTATCTATTTTTTTTTTCCAATAAAATTCTTAACTTAAACATACTCTAAATTAAAATTTACCTTTATTTTCCACTTTTAGAATCTTTGTTATTAGAAATGCAAGGGGAGCGTGTTCTTACTTCTCAATGATTTAGAATGAAAAACTTCACAACAAACTGGAAATTGGGAAGAAAATTCAAAAACAACACTTGAAAATAGAAACTTAAAGCTGGCAGCAGTTTGATTACTGAATAGTTTTATAATTAAAATAATTAATAAAGGCATGTGCATTTTTGTCTCCGAATTAAGTAGTATAATTAAAATGTGATTAAAATAATGAAAATTTCTATAATAAATAATAAAAATTATATGAAGTGTAATATGATTAAATTGATCTAATATGATTAAAAAAAGTTTAAAATTAAATTTTATGAAGTGTAAAATTAAAATTTTGTTTATTAATTTATTACATATTTTATTTTCTTTTTCACTTTTTTTTTTGATAAAATCAGAAAAAAAAAACATATTCATTCTTTTCTTTTCTTTTTCCCCTTTTGCTAGTGTTCTCTAAACTTCAAGTTTGATAAAATTTTTTTTTTTCTTTTTCTTTTCTTTCCTTTTCCAGGCTGTGACTCACATGGTAGATTACTACAAGGACAATGCCAAAATCATTGTGGACACCTTTAGATCACTTGGATTGACGGTATATGGTGGGAAAAATGCACCTTATATATGGGTGCATTTTCCGAGAAAAAGGCCTTGGGATGTATTCACTGAGATTCTCGAGAAAAAGGTCTTGGGATATATCTATTAGTTATCTTAATATATATAGCTGCTAATATTTGGTTAGATTGGGGGCATATTATGATTGTGCCCGGCTCGCATTTTCTCAGTTGATGAACCAGCCTTAAAGAAGAATTTATGGAAAGAAGAAAAAGAAATGTTTTCCTTGTTTGTCTTGTTGTTTTTTATCCCACATTGATAGAAAAGTTTCACATTAGTAAAAAAGTTATTTTGAATTTTTCTTTGTTTGTCCTACATTAGTGAGAAGTATTTTTTGTATTTGAGGTTGAAGTTATATAAAGAACTCAACTCTCCTTTTATAAAATACACTTCAAAGTTGTACTTCATCAAGAAGTAGTGGTATGATCTTCGGCGCCCGAGAACGTAGGTAATTCTATACCGAATCTCGTTAATTTTTTATCTTGTTCTTTTTACTGTTTTTATTATTAATTTTTGCATTGCTTTAGTTTCTTATATATTTAAAAGCATTAGTTGTAGTATTGGTGTTTGACACAAGTGGGGTGTCCGACACAACAATTGGTATCAGAGTTAAGTTGAATAGTGTCGATACAGCGGTGTTCCTATGTTAGGATCATTGATTCCATGTTTGATGCCTAAGAGAGACCTTACCTAAGCGAGTGCTTAGAGACCATTACGGCTCAGTCGCTCCTTGGAGGTGGGCCTGATTAAAGTGTAATTTCATAGGATAGAACAGAGTAGACACAGTTGGTACGTACTATTCATCATAGGCATTTTACTTTATTGGTTGCTATTGAATATATAGAAGATGACAAAAACTAGTACACTAGTAAAAGAAACTTTGTTCACACGAACTCCAACCCCTTCGGCTTCAACATCATCATAAAAGACGATAGCTAATGCTCGGTTTGAAGTGGAGAAATTTGATGGTACCAATAATTTTGGTATGTGGCAATGTGAGATGATGGACATCTTGTATTAGTAAGAGTTAGATATTGCTTTGGATGATAAACCAATGGATATGGGTGATAGAGATTGGGAAAAGATCAATCGTTAGACATGTGGTACAATTCGTCTATGTCTCGCTAAAAATCAGAAATATTGTGTTAAGAGGGAGACATCTGCAAATAAATTGTGGAAGACATTGGAAGATATATTTATAACCAAGAGTCTAGAAAATTGGCCTTATTTGAAAAAAAAAAAATTGTTTCGCTTCCAGTATCAACCAAGTATTTCAATTAATGACCACATAAATGCTTTCAATAAAATTTTGGCTGATTTGTTAAATTTAGATGAAAAGGTGAAAGATGAAGATAAAACCATATTATTACTGAACTCTCTCCCTGATGATTATGAATATATGACCACCATTTTATTGTATGGGAAAGATAAAGTTACTTTTGATGCTATTTGTACTGCATTGATAAGTATTAAATGTAGAAAGAAGGATCAGAGGGTCCATAAGGAAACAACAAAAGCACTAACAATAAGGGTAAGTTCTTGGAGTCGTATGCTTGGAAGGAGGAGTAAATCTCATGAAAGGAGTAAATCTTGTGGGAGACCTGCTAAAGATGAATGTGCCTTTTGTCATGAGAAAAGACATTGGAAGAAAGATTGCCCTAATTTACAGCAAAAAAATAAGGGCAAAGCACATTCTAATGCCAATATAGCCAATGATGATGAAAATGAGTCAGATTTTTCTCTTGTTGGAACATATTCGTTGCATTATTTTGGTGAGTGGATTTTGGATTCTAGTTGTTCCTATCACATGTGTCCCAATAGGGAATGGTTTTTTAATTTTGAAGAATTAGATGGTGGGGTTGTTTTTATGGGAAATGATAATACTTGTAAAACAACTGAAATATGATCAATACAGTTGAAATATCAAGATGGAACTATTAAAACCTTGACTGATGGTAGGTATGTTCTAAGTCTAAAGAAAAATTTGATTTCATTGGGTGCCTTGGAATCTAAAGGGTTCACTATCACTTTGAAAGATGAAACCTTAAAGATTAAATTAGGTGCGCTGGTGGTGATGAAAGGAATAAGGAAAAATAACTTGTATTATTTACAAAGTAGTATAGTTATTGGCTCAGCATCTGTTGTTTCTGAGAAAAATGTAGGTTTAGATACAACCAGGTTATGGCATATGCAATTGACACATGCAAAAGAAAAATCTTTACAACAATTAGTTAAGCGAGGTTTGTTGAAGGGTGAAAAGGTGTGTAACCTTGAATTTTGTGAGCATTGTATTCTAGGAAAACCTACTAGAGTGAAATTTGGCACTGCAATCCACCGGACTGAAGATATTTTAGACTACATCCATACAGATGTATGGGGCCCCACAAAAACAGCTTTATTGGGTGGTATGCATTATTTTTTCACTTTTGTGGATGATTTTTCCAAGAGAGTTTGGGTGTATTCTTTGAAACATAAAAATGAAGTGTGTGATATTTTCCTTAAGTGGAAAAAATTAGTTGAAACTCAAACTGGTAGAAAGATTAAACAGCTCATATCAGATAATGGTGGTGAATACAAGAATGGCCCATTTATGAAGGTTTGTCAAGATGAAGGTATTGCTCAACACTTCACAGTTAGAGATATACCATAGTAGAATGGGTTGGCAGAGCGCATGAATCTGACTTTTCTGGAGAAAGTTCGATGTATGTTGTCTAATGCTGGGTTAGACAAAAGGTTTTGGGCTGAGGCTATTAAATATGTGTGTCATCTCATCAACCATCTACCATCATATGCAATAGGGGGGAAAACACCCTATGAGGTATGGTCTAGAAAGCGTGTTAGTGATTATAATTCTTTACATGTATTTGGTACAATGACTTATTATCATGTTAAAGAATCTAAGTTGGATCCAAGAGCCAAGAAAGCAATATTCTTGGGAATTAGTGCAGGAGTAAAATGATATCGTCTTTGGTGTCTAGAGATGAAAAAAAAAATGACTTTTAAGCAGGGATGTGACTTTTGACAAACTTGCGATGATAAAGAAAACAATACGCAAGGAGTCACGAGTTGAAGAGAAGATCAGTGGTACTCAACAACATGTGGAGGTTAAGACAATCTTAGGAAACCCAGTGAGAAATGAGAATACATAAGGTAACTCTCTAGTTATGGTGGGGAATAGTGTACAAGAAGAGGAGATTTCAATTCGAAAATCTTCACAGCAACAAGAATCAATTGTTTCTCAGGGGCCAAGATAAAAAATTTAAAAACCTACTTGGTATACTGATATGGTGGCCTATGCACTTCCAGTTGTAGATGATGGTGTTCCTTGCACTTTCAAAGAAGCAATGAGGAACTTTGAATCAGACAAGTGAAAAAGAGCGATGAATGAAGAAATGCAGTCTCTTCATTAGAATCAGACTTGGGAGCTAGCCCAGCTGCCCAAGGGTAAGAAAGAAATTGGTTGCAAATAAGTTTATGTAAAGAAATAAGGATTTCATGATGCAAATAATGTTCGCTTCAAAGCTAGATTGGTAGCTAAGGGCTACGCATAGAAGGAAGACATTGATTTTAATGAGGTATTTTTTCTATTTGTTAAACATTCTTCCATTTGAATTTTGTTGGCTTTGGTAGCACAATTTGATCTTGAACTAGTTTAGCTTTATGTAAAAACTGCATTTTTACAAGGTGATTTGGAAGAGAAAATCTATATGACTCAGCCAGATGGATTTCAGGTTGCTGGAAAATAAAATTGAGTATGTAAACTGGGTAAATCGTTGTATGGTTTAAAATAATCTCCAAGATAGTGGTACAAACGATTTCATCAGTTTATGATGGGTTAGAAGTACATCAGAAATAAATATGATCATTATGTTTTTTTTTCGCATACTACAAAATTGATCTTTTATATATTTACTCTTGTATGTTGATGATATGTTGATAGCTTCAAAGAACAGGGAAGAAATCAACAAGTTGAAAAGTCAGTTAAATCAAGAGTTTGAGATGAAAGATCTTGGTGAAGCAAAGAAGATACTTGACATAGAGATTCACAGAGACAAAATGAGAGGAAGAGTTAGTTTGTCTCAAAAACAGTATTTGAAGAAGGTAGTACAAAGTTTTGGCATGTGTTGGCTTTACAAGGTTTAAAATCTTATTTTGATGATAAAAAACAAGAGAAACTTAATATATTTGGTTGAGTGGTGATGTTTCAAGATTGAGTATAAGACAACGTTCAAAAGGAAAAGAATGGAAAGCTTAAAGAATCACAAAGTCTTATTCACATGAAGAAAAGATTCAAAAAGAGAGCTCAAAGCAACTTTAATATGAGCAGAATATGAGGACACTTAAAGCCGACTCAAAGTTCAAGTCAAAAGGATCTTAAAGTGAAATACCATTGAAGGCTTGAAGAAAAGAGTTTTAAGCTTTAGGATCATGATGTAAGTACTTTTTTTTTTAAATATCATATGAAATAATTTAAAGCTCTTCTAGGGTACATTATGGACTTAGAGACCTTATCTTAAACCCCAAAAAGTGTTTTAAATTTAATCAAAGAAAGAGAGCAAAAAGGATTTTTGAAAACAAAACTGAAATTTCTGAAAGTGGCCTATCCAGATGACTGAGGAGATTCCGTAGATGTTTGAAGAAGCACCTTAGACGACTGAAGTTTTACTTCAGACGTCTGAAGAATTTCTTTAGAAGTTTGAAGATTTAATTAAGAAGACTGAAGATTTTATTTTTGAAACACAAAACAAGTAGAACACCTTCAGACGTCTGAATGGTTAGTTTAGTTGTCTGAATAGGAACATCCGAAGTCTGAACCTATGCTTTAGATGTCTGATCCTGTGTCCAGTTCAATTTTTCAAAGCATTAAGGAACTTTAGAAGACTGAACCTGAAAGTTCAGTCGCCTGAACACTATTAACGGTCAGAAAATTTAAATGTTTTAAATTTTAATATTTTTCTAAGCCTTTAAATCCATGGTTTTTCAAATCAAATTTACATCAAGAAAGAAATAATTGAAAAATCTGCTGAAATCAACTTGCTCTTGAAAAGCTCTCTCTTGCTCACTCATTGCAATTCTCTTTTGTTGAAAAACTGAAGTACTGATCATCTCAAATATAGTTCCTAGTGTTGATATCCATCTAGAGAAGGAATTGGTGAATTCTATACTTAAGCTTCATCTTATTTCATCTTGACATTTAAATTTTGAAGTATATAGTGCTGAATTTGTACTAATCTGCTCTATGTGAGAGTGTTATTGTACGCAGAGATTATTACTTGTTTCTTGTAGTTCTTGGACGATTTCAGGTTGTTGGATCATTGACCAAGCATGGGGTATCGCTTGGAGAGGTGATTACTCTAGCCTATTGAAGGATTGCCCAAGCATGGGGTATCACTTGGAGAGGTGATTACTCTATCCTATTGAATGAGTGTGTAAGGTTTTTTTTCGCCTGGAAAGGAATAGGTATAGTGGAATCCTTAGGTGGTTTGCCTAAGGTGAGAACATAGGCTGAGGATAAGCCGAACCTCGTAAAAACCTTGGTCTCCTTCTCTTTCCCTTACTCTTTTTATTTTTTAGCATACCTATATACTGCGCAGATGTTTTAAATTTCATGATCATAAATACTACGTAGTTTGGAAATTAAATAAGCCAAAGATTAATTTGTTTTTGGGCTTGCTAAAACCAAAAGGGAGTATGTTGGTTGATCAATAAATTGCGAAAACCGTAAGGGAATACGTTGATTGATTCAACGCCCAAGACATATTAACTAAGAGTTTATTTAAAGTCTAAGCTTTTGGAAAGAGTGTTGAAGTTTAAATTGTGCGTCATATTGAGAAAGCAATTTCATTGTCTACAGGGCTTGAATCAAATCCATTAAATACAAGGTTTGAATCAATATACATAGTGCTGCAAACAAACAAATACTTTGAATTCTTCTAAAAGCTGAGAATTACCATAGAGTTGCATATTATATCTTGAGTTGGTATTTTTGGTTGTTTACTTTAAATTTGTTGGTGGATTGTTTGAGCTTTGGTTTACTTATATTAGTATTGGTTTGTGGATTGAACAAGTAAATAAAACTTTGTTGTGTAATTGTTAAATCAACAAGGGGTTAAGAATTCTTGCAAAGAATTAAAAGAAAATTTTTAAAACCCAATTCACCCCACCTCTTGGGACTACACCTCAACTTTTAATTGGTATCAGAATGGGGTTATAACAAATTCTAACAAGTAGTTATATAAAGATCTAGATTGCACACCTAAGAGTAGCTCCCTTTGGAGATGGTCAATCCTCAACTAGGCCTCCCATCTTTTTTGGTTTAAATTATATATTTTGGAAACAAAGGATGAGAATTTATCTTCAAACAATGGATTGGAAAGTTTGGAAGGTTGTCAAAAATGGTGACTTAATTCCTACTAAAACTGTAGATGGCAAGGAAATTCCCAAATAAGAAAAAGACATGACCGACAATGATCATAAAATGCTACAAATTAACTCTAGTGCCATGAATGCATTATATTGTGCTCTTGATATAAATGAATTTAATAGGGTCATGACATGTAAATCAGTCGAAGAGATTTGGGATAAATTAGAAGTTACTTATGAAGGAACCATTGATGTTAGAGATAGTAGAATTGACATGCTCATAAGCAAGTATGAAGCCTTCAAGATGAGCCCGGATGAATCAATTACAAAGATGTATACAAGGTTCACACATATTATAAACTCCCTCAATGCTTTAGGAAAAACATACTCAACCTATGAGATGATCCGTAAAATCCTTAGAGGACTTCCTCCACTTTGGGATCCTAAGCCACTCCAATAACCAAAGGAAGAAATTTGAAAAACACCTCCTTAGATGAACTCATAGGTTCCTTTTTTTACATATGAAATGTCTATGAATGAAAGAAATGGAAAATCTAAAGCCCAAGAATCAGTTGCTTTTAAAACTTCAAACAAAAACTCTAGTGATGAAGATGAAGATGAAATGAATGAGGATGAACTAGCCTTCATATCTAAGAAACTTGAAAAAATCCTTAGAAAAAAGAGTAAAATTAAACGAAAATTCTGGAACTAAAAAACAGAATCAAATGAAGAGAAACCAATGAAAATAAATCAAATAATAAAATCCCCACATGATATAATTGCAAGAAAGATGGACACATAAAACCGGATTGTCCACTGCTCATGAAGGATTTTTAAAGAAAAAGAAAAAGGCAATGAATGCCACTACATGGAACAATCTAAGTACTTGTAGTTCAAAAAATGAATCAAGTTCCAAGAAGTTACTTATACTTGTTATATGGCATGGGATGATGATGATGAAGAACAAAGCTCTTCATCCAAATTGGTTAATGAATATAGTAGTGATTCATCTAATGAATCCAATGATGAGAGCATGCCATCTTATGAAGAGTTACAAAATGAATTATTCAAAGTTCATAAGATCCTAGTCAAAGTAACTAAACAATATATTTCAAAAAATAAGAAAATGAAGGAGTTATGAAAGAGCTGGAATCTTTAAAACTTGCTAAAAGTGAAAAAGATTTAAAAATCCATAGACTAGAAAGCAAAAATGAGAAGGTAATAAAAGAACTAGAGGATTTAAAGTCCAAAACTTCCATGGAAGTTGAGAAAGACTTATATATTTCTGAATTAGAGAATAAAATTACTAAGATGTCTCAAAACCATGAAAAAAAATGCAAGAAATGGTAAAAATATAGAAAATTTAGAAATCAGTGATCTTAAAAGAAAAATTGAAGATCAAGCTAAAATAGTCTATAATTTCATAAGAGGAAATGAAAACTTTGATAGAATGGTAGGTGCACAAAGAATGTCTTTGAATAAAGAAGGCATAGGGTTCAATGGAATTGAAAATAAAAGGAAAAAGAATCTTTACATGGGATACTTTACAAAGACACCTAAAAATTATGCTAGCACCTCTTCTAATGCCTATACTCATACTATATGCTACCTATGTAAAAAGAAGGGACATATAAAGTTTGAATGTCCATTAAAGAGGAAAGATGTGAAAACTAAACAAGTTTGAAAAATTAAGGAAACAACTTCTTCTAAATCATCTGGACCCAAGAAAGTATGGATATCAAAATGAGAGACTTATTCATAAACCAATGACACCAAAGATATTTGGATTAGTCATACCCCTTAGAAATTAAGAAAGTCACTCAAATTCCATAAACTAGTTAAAATGAAAAGATTTATTTTTTACTAATAAAAATTGTTGGCCTCCATGAATGAGTGAATCATACAAGGCTTAAGATTTGAAAAGCAAATTATAAAGAAAATCTGAAACAATATGAAAAATATTTGAGCAAAAAGAGAAGTAGTTAAACTAAATGAGAAATACTTGAAACATGAGAACAATTTGAGCAAAATTGTAGCACAATGCATAAATACAATAATATGCTCCATGCTTATATATGATGATATGCTACATGCTGATATTTTGATATGCATATGAGGTGAGATATTAATGACATGATAATGTGAACTATATGCTAATATCTATGTCTATGCCAAAGAAATGATATTGACTTTACTTACATTGATGATTTATGGCTCACTATACATTGAAAATTTGAGCATGAAATTATTGAGCATGATTAAGAAGCTTATGATATGATATTTGTATTGGTATCTATGAAATGCATTGGTATCCATGAGTATACTTGAGAATGACAGCAAATTGGTATCCATGAATGAACTTGAGCATGACAATATATTTTTGTCTGTGAGCATGTTATGATCTTGATATGATTTGATATATGAGTATGAGATTAATTCTTGATTATATCAGTTTACATGCTAAATAATGAATAACTTTGTATATCTCTTGTATGATTGACTAAGGATAAACATAAGCATGACATGACAAAGATGATATTGAAATAATGTTGGTATTATTCTTAATATTGGTATCCATGAGTGCTTGCATGAAGTAAATCAATATTTGAAGCATGAGATGATAAATTTAAAAAGCACACTTGGTTTTTTCATGAATATATAGTTCATTTCATGAATGAAAAACTGAATGTATTAAATTCAGGGGGAGTGTTATGACTTATTGTTTATATTAAATATATATATATATATATATATATATATATATATTAATTTTTCAATTTGTATCATGAAATAAACAATTGGTATCATGAATTAATGTCAAAGAAGGAGATATTGTTGTAAGCAAGCAAAGATAAATTAATATGCATGATGAATTTTGAGCTAATATGACCCTTCACTAAGATCTATACTTTTTCTTATGGTTGCTCATAGCCTTTGTATTTATATATTTTTCTTGATATCTTACTCTTTTTGATTGATGTCAAAAGAGGGAGAAATTTTGAGCAAAAATTGAGCATAAGCATGATATTGAATATGAGAGTATTTGATCTTGAACTTAAATGATGATCTTGAATGATGTAATTTTGATATGAGTATGATATTGTATGATATTGAAATTGGTATTGATATTGATCTTGATATTACAAATATTGTTAAAATGATGCTTATTGTAAGGGGGAGCCCTTTTAGGGCTTAGGCTTACTCAATTTTTACTTCTTGTTTGTCATCATCAAAAAAAGGGAGATGGTTGGCCTTACAAGGCTTAAAATCTTATTTTGATGATAAAAAAACAAGAGAAACTTAACATATTTGGTTGAGTGGTGATGTTTCAGGATTGACTATAAGACAAAGTTCAAAAGGAAAAGAATGGAAAGCTTAAAGAATCACAAAGTCTTATTCACATGAAGAAAAGATTCAAAAAGAGAGCTCAAAGCAACTTCAATATGAGCAGAATATGAGGACACTTAAAGCTGACTCAGAGTTCAAGTCAAAAGGATCTTAAAGTGAAATACCATTGAAGGCTTGAAGAAAAGAGTTTTAAGCTTTAGGATCATGATGTAAGTACTTATTTTTTGAATATCATATGAAATAATTTTGAAGCTCTTATAGGGTACATTATGGACTTAGAGACCTTATCTTAAATCACGGAAAATGTTTTGATTTTAATCAAAGAAAGAGAGCAAAAAGGATTTTTGAAAAAAAAACTGAAATTTTTGAAAGTGGTCTACCTAGACAACTAAGGATAATTCTCGGACATCTAAAGAAGCACGTCAAATGACTAAAGTTTTACTTCAGACATTTGAAGATTTAATTAAGAAGACTGAAGATTTTATTTTTGAAATATAGAATAGGAAGAACACCTTTAGACATCTGAACAGTTAGTTCAGTCATCTGAATAGGAACATCAGAAGTCTGAACCTATGCTTCAGACGTCTGACCCTGTGTCTGATTCAATTTTTCAAAGTATTAAGGAACTTTAGAAGACTGAACCCAAAAGTTCAGTCACCTGAACACTGTTAACAGTTAGGAAATTTAAATGTTTTAAATTTCAAATTAAGGTTGCTTGTGCTCCAAATTTTCTAAAAACTTGGAAGATACTCCAAGTAAACTTCGGCATCACGAAAACATTTTTCTAAGCCTATAAATACATGGTTTTTCAAATCAAATTTACACCAAGATAGAAAGAATTGAAAAATCTGCTGAAAGAAACTTGCTCTTGCAAAGCTCTCTTATGCTCACTCATTGCAATAATCTTTTGCTGAAAAACTAAAGTACCGATCATCTCAAATCTAGTTCCTACTGCTGATATCCATTTAGAGAAGGAATTGGTGAATTCTATACCCGAGCTTCATCTTATTTCATCTTGATATTTAAATTCTAAAGTACATAGTGTTGAATTTGTACTAATCTGCTCTATGTGAGAGTGTTACTGTATGCAGAGATTATTACTTGTTTCTTGTAGTTCTTGGACAATGCCAGGTTGTTGGATCATTGACCAAGCATGGGGTATCACTTGGAGAGGTGATTAGTCTAGCCTATTGAAGGAGTGCCCAAGTGTGGGGTATCGTTTGGAGAGGTGATTACTCTAGCCTATTGAAGGAGTGTGTAAGGTTTTGTTCTGCTTAGAAAGGAAGAGGTATAGTGGAATCCTTAGGTCGTTTGCCTAAAGTAAGGATGTAGGTTGGGGATAAGTTGAACCTCTTAAAAACCTTGGTCTCCTTCTTTTTCCCTTACTCTCTTTATTTTTTAGCATACCTATATATTGCGTGGATGTTTTAACTTTCATGATCATAAATACTTCGTAGTTTGGAAATTAAATAAGGCAAAGATTAATTTGTTTTTGAGCTTACGGAAACCAAAAGGGAGTGCGTTGGTTGATCAATAAATTACGGAAACTAAAAGTTGAGAATTACCATAGAGTTGCATGTTATATCTTGAGTTGGTATTTTTGGTTGTTTACTTTAAAGTTGTTGGTGGGTTCTTTGAGCTTTGGTTTACTTATATTAAGTATTGGTTTGTGGATTGAACAGGTAAATAAAACTTTGTTGTGTAATTGTTATATCAACAAAGGGTTAAGAATTCTTGCAAATAATTAAAGGAAAATTTTTAAAACCCAATTCACCCCCCCCCTCTTGGGACTACACCTCAACTTTTAGCATGTATGAGCAGTCAAAACCAGTAAGCACTCATCTTTCTCCTCATTTCAAACTTAGTGTAGCTTTATCTCCTAAATCAAAAGAGGAACGTAAGTATATGTCACAGGTTCCTTATGCAAGTGTTGTTGGTAGTCTGATTTATGCAATGGTTTGTACTAAACCTGATATTTCACAAGCTATTAGTATGGTGAGTAGGTATATACATGATCTAGGTAAAGGATATTGGCAAGCTGTGAAATGAATTTTGAGATATATTATGAATACGATTGATGTTGGTATAGTATTTGAGAAAAATAATACTATTGGTCAACATGTTGTTGGATATATGAATTCTGATTTTGTAGGTGATCTAGATAAATGTCAATCAACTACTAGATATGTTTTTACATTTGCTAATGGTCCAGTGATTTGGAGGTCCA
Organism: Malania oleifera; assembly: GCF_029873635.1. Classification (NCBI taxonomy): domain Eukaryota; kingdom Viridiplantae; phylum Streptophyta; class Magnoliopsida; order Santalales; family Ximeniaceae; genus Malania; species Malania oleifera. Next base: position 95,469,033 of record NC_080426.1, on the reverse strand, counting down.
CCATACAGTCTACCATTGCCTTGTTGACAATAGAAGCAGAGTACATGGCAGCTTCAGAGGTTGTTAAGGAAGCTATTTGGTTGCAGGGTTTACTTGAAAATTTGGGAGTTGTTCAAAAATACATTATGGTGCTTTGTGATAGTTAGAGTTCTATTCATTTGGCAAAGAACCAAGTCTACCATGCACGAATGAAGCACATCAACGTTCGGTTTCATTTTATATAGGATATTATTAATGTAGACAAGATACTTCTTCAGAAGATTGTACAACTGAAAATCCTACAGATATGTTAACCAAGATTGTGACAACAATCAAGTTCAAACATTGTTTGGACTTGATCAATATCCTGCAAGTCTGAATATTTTTTGGAAGGCACCGGTGATGTGGAACTCCAGAGAACATTGGTGACTGAAAATTTTGTTGAACTCATTGTCAAGGTGGAGATTTATTATTTTTTGTCTCACATTGGTAGAAAAGTTGTTTTAAATTTTTTCTTTGTTTGTCCCACATTGGTGAGAAGTGTTTTTTGGACTTGAGGTTGAAACTATATAATGAGCTCAACTCTCCTTTTGTAAAACACACCTCAAAGTTGTACTTTGTCAAGAAGTAGTGGAATGATCGTCGACGTTCGAGGACGTAGTTAATTCTATACCGAACCTCGTTAATTTCTTATCTTTTTATTTTTACTGTTTTTATTATTAACTTCTGCATTGCTTTAGTTTCTTATATATTCAATAGCATTAGTCGTAGTATTGTTGTTTGACACAAGTGGGGCTCGACACAACATATCCAAACCCAACACCAAGAATACTATCATTTATACACAGAAGGGCTGACCAATGACACTAACAATTAATATTTTATAAAAATTAAGTAGTTTCAAACTCGCTTTTAAACTATTCAAAGAAAAAATCTTATTTAATATGACAATTGAAAATTCGTAAAAATTATTTAATGACTCATTCTTTTCTTCAAATTTCATAAATGTTTATGGATATTAATTTTTATTTTAATTATTATTTAAATTCACTCAATTATTTTATTTGATTTTTTATTTAAAAGTATACATATATATAATGATTTAACAACTTTTGAATATTAAAGTACTATAATAATCTTGTGACAACACATGAAAAAAATAAAATTGTTATAAAAGATGTAGGAAAATAAATAAAGATGAGATAGAAATTTATGTGGTTGGGCTATGCCTACTCCATGGGTGGATGAGATAAAAAACTTTACTATTTCAGAGGAATTATAAGATGATTTGGAACTGGCCTTATACAAAATATCTTCAGCCTTGTACAAGATATCTCTCTTTTCTTTATCTTTCCTTTTCTTTCTATATACTCTACTTACTTCAAGCATGCAATGTGTGTATACAAGCATGCAATGTGTTTGTTCCAAATGTGAGGGGGAGGGTGCCCTTTTATAAGGCAATATGGATAACAAAGAATTTATTGGGGTGGAAAACCCAAAGTGGTGGAAGATGAAGGAGTGGAAGATAAGGGGTGACACACATATTTTTTTCATAACACTCCTCATTGGATGTCACCTATATATTAACTCCTTCTGCTAAGATCTTTAAGATGTCTCATTCCAATCAGATAAACCAATTTCTTGAATAATGTAGCAAGCAAAGTTTTGGTAAACTGTTGACTTTTTGAGTCTGATCCCTAGTTTTGATAATGACAAACCGTATGTTACTAATGTGTATGCCTAAGTGCTTGAACATGTTAATGTTGACTCTATGAGTCAAATCCGGTTTCGATAATGACAAATCACTTGGTATTTGATCTGTGCATTGAGATTGTGAATAGGAACAATATTTAGCATGCACGAAAAGATAACAAGTCATGGAAGCCATGAAGATTAAAGCATACACAACTTGGCACAATCCATGGAACTAAAACAGTTGAAGAATGAAGATGCAAACGGCAAGTTCAAGATCATCATGGGAATGGGTATTTAGAACTGAATGTACTCACATCTTTCATATGATTTAATTTAAGGCTCAAATTATACCCTAGACTGACCTTGGGACTCATGCATTTCATGAACATCATTAGGGTATATTCATGGACTTAGAGATATTTTTAAAACCCCAGAAGATGTTTTATAAAAGAGCCAAGAAAGAGAGGAAAATAGATTTTTCAATAATTTCAGAAGACTGACGTTAAGCTCAGTCGTATGAAGAATTTCTTCAGAAGATCGAAGATTAAGTTCAGTCGTCTGAATAATTTATGGTGAAACACATAACCTGGCAGAAGCACCTTAGAAGACTGAACTCAGACTTTAGTTGTCTGAACCCAACACTTCAGAAGACTGAATCTCAACTTCAGTCGTTTGACCTTGTGTCTAGGTTAATTTTTCGAAGCTCTAAGGAACTTCAGTCGTCGGGGCCTTAACCCTCAGTCGTCTGAACCTGCGAGAAAGTTTAAAAAATTTAATTTTTAATGAGATAACACACGAGTTAATTTTGATCCAACGGTTAAGATTCATTCTAAGGGCAAGATTCCTATATAATGAACATCTAAACCCTAGTGCCCAATAAGAAGAGAAGAGAACAAACCTTTGGCATACGATTGAAGAGATTGCACGTTTAGCACAACTTTAAACACATTGCTAAAACTTTTTCCTAGGATTTCAAAGTTCTTGTGTCGAATCTAAGCTAAGGCTATCTGGATTTTCAAAAGACAATCTAGCAATCATTGTGGAATCATTTTGGTATTGAGGTTTGGAAAAATCAATCTACACGTTAATATTTATTCTCATAGAGTTTTTCATCTAAACTGATTTGCTTGTTGATATATATTTTTCAAAGAACTTTTCAACTCAAAATCCATTATTGAATATAAGCTGAGTGATTGATCTTGCGTGTGTTTACTTATAGATTATCTAGATAAGATCACTACTTAAGAAAGGTTTTCGCCATTGGTTAAACAATTTTGATTCAAGTGTATATTCAGTTAAAGGCTCAATATTTTAGATATCTTAAAACCACTTGACTAAATATCTTTAGTGTTCATAACTATATATTTTATTGAGGGATATTTTCTGGAAAACATTGTATTCAGTTTTTGATCTTTGGAAATCATATTGTATATATATATTTGCATATTACAAAGATCGTATTGTGGTTGAATATTTGATAGAAAGCTTTTTGATTTTAATTGATATAATATTCAAGACAAAGCTTTTGATAAGTTCACATTTGATATTCGTGCATTTTCACAAAGTGAACTAGAACCCTAATTTTCTCCAAAATTTTTACTTATATCATTACTTAGGAGATTTGATAAAAAGGAAATTGGTTGAAGCATTTCATTCATATAACGATTGTATCGTTTCATACATACTGAGCTTCAAGTTTCATCATATTTGTATGTGATAGGTTTCAATTGTACTCATTAGCTTTGTTAGAAGCGAATCTTGAGTTGTTTCATATATTGGAAATTATATTGTAATCACGGTTCAGGTTGTGAACCGAGTGAGGAGGAATTTATGCCTCTTGTCAGCAACAAATGTAAGGGAAGCTCTATCATGGTTAAAGGAGCAGGGATATAGTGGAATCCTTGAGTAGGTTGTTCAAGGCGAGGATGCAGGCTAGGTTGGCCGAACCTTGTAAAATCGTGTTTGCCTACTTTCTTACCTTATCCTTTTATTTTCGGCACTGCATTTCATTACTGGTATTTCATGTGTGTATGTTTGTATAACCTCACACACACTTAATTGGGTAAAAAGAATTCATTGATAAAATAAATTTAAATCATCCTCAAACTTCTGCATTTAATTTGTTAAACATAGAAATCGGGATTAAGTGGTAAATAATCCGAAATATTTTAAAAATACCCAATTCACCCCCTCTTTTTGGATTACACCTTAATTAACATTTGGTATTATAGCGGGTTTACATTGACATAATTGTTCATTTGTAAAAATATCACATGACACACATTGGTGTAACTTCATTTGGTGAGGGACACTCATACACTAGACCACCAATTTTCTGTGGTGTAAATTACGCCTATTGGAAATGTAGGATCAGCATATACCTGTTAAATGAAGATTGGAAGGTATGGAAAATAGTTACTAAGGGAAATCATGTTCCCATGAAAGTAATTGATAAAGTAAATGTACCTAAAACTGAAGATGAGTATAGAGAGGAAGACTGGAAATTGGTACAAATAAATGCTACTACGATGAGCTTGCTGTTCTGTGCGCTATATGTAAATGAATTTAATTGGGTAATGACATGTAACTCTGCTAAAGAAATTTGGGAAAAATTAGAAGTTACATATGAAGGTACTAAGGAAGTAAAAGATAGTAGGATAGACATGCTCACTAGTGAATATGAAGCATTTAAAATGACAGCTGATGAATCTATTCAATCCATGTATACTAGATTCACACACATCACAAATTCTTTAAATGCACTTAGAAGAACTTACCTTACTTATGAGTTGATCAGGGAAATACTTAGGGGACTACCTAAAGTTTGGGAAGCGAAAGCTACGACAATAATAGAAGGGAGAAATCTTAAGGAGACGTCGGTTGACGAACTAATTGGATCGCTCATCACCTATGAGCTTGCAATAAATGAGAGGAAGAATGAGCAAAGTAAAGCAAAGAAAGCCACAACACTTAAGGCATCGTCTTAGTGCTCCAGTTAGGGAAGTGATTCGGAATTGGATGACAACATGACACTCATCACCAAGAGATTTAGAGAGTTCATGAGAAAGAACAAGAAATACACCAAAAAATTCAAGGGCTCAAAAGAGGAAAAGGGAGAGTCAAGTAGAAGGAAGCAAAAAGATGATCCCATCATGTGCTATAATTGTAGAGAATTTGGACACATCAAGCCGGATTGTCCCTACCTAAAGAAAGTGTCTAAGAAGAAGAAGAAGAAGAAGAAGAAGAAGAAGGCTTTAAAAGTGGGTTGGGACACACATAGTACCAGTAGTTCAGAATCAGAATCTAGTAATGACGAGATGGAAAATCTATGTCTGATGGCACACGATGACCATGAGCTACAATCCTTTTGCTCTACTTCATCTTACTATTCTAGTGAATCTGAAAATGAAAATAGCATGCTTTTGTATGATGAATTGCATCAGGAATATTTGTACACCCTTAAAATGCTTGAGAAAATGAATAAGAAAAATTCTGGTTTGAAATTAAAATTGAAAGAATTTTCAAAGTTAGTTGAACATCAAAATGAATCTTATGCATCTCTCATGAAAGACAAGGATTTGAAAATTGAGGAGTTAGAAAAGAATTTGAAAGATAAAACTAAGATTATTTGTAAGTTCATTGAAGGTCAAAATAATTTTGAAAAACTCCTAGGAGTTCAAAGAAATTCCCTAGAGAAGGAAGGTCTTGGTTTTAATGGAAAGGAGAATCTAAAACAGAAACATCTCTACATGGGATATTTTGTAAGAGAGTCAAAATCATATGTTCCAACTAAAGACTATCATAGAAATATTACTTGTTTTAAATGTCAGAGGTTGGGTGACACAAAATTTGACTGTCCATTCAAAAATAAAATGTCAAAATTAAGAAAGTCTAGAAAGTCAAAGGAGAATCTAGTACTAACCCCCATGGACCCAAGAAAATCTGGGTACCAAAAGTAGTTATTTGACTATGTCCTGCAGATGTGCTTGAGATTGTCCTCCTCAAAGGACAAGTGGTATATGGATAGAGGATGCTCGTGAAACATGACAGGAGATAAATCTAAATTCGCATCTATCATATCCAAAGATGAAGGATTCGTAAAATTTGGGGATAACTCTAAAGGTTCAAATTGGAATTACATGCTTATTTAATTCTTTCGTTGTCCTTAGGACTAGTTATAGGGTCGTGATGACTGATAGGCTTGGGGAATAGTATATGCTTAAAATGTAAAATCTTAGTATGTGTATTTACTATACTATTATTATACTAAGAATCCTACAAGAAAGTTAAGTTAATATGATTCCTTTAGGCAATATATCCAATCTAACTACCTAATGCTTATATATCATAATGATTGGGTAAAATGTTAAAATATTGAATAGCATGCAAATCTTGATGTATTCAAAGTGTAGGTTAAGAGATTAACTGGTAAAATATCAGGAACCTTATATCTTTACAGTGAGTAACATAAATCATAACATTGAAGAATAAATCCACTTCCAAATGAATTAAAGCATTTGCTATTTAACGAACAATTCTTATTGCTTAACACATGATTAAATATTAAAATCCTAAGTTAAGCAGATTATGTCTATTGCATAAGACTGAGCCTTAGAAATAAATCATATATTAAATATCATCTAATCGTAAACTCATTCTTGGAGCCTCAAATGGTTAAATCAGTCATCATTTTAGCCACAAGCACTGATAAATCATAAACTCTATATCTCTCAAGTGCTTATTAAAAGATATCCCGTTATAATCAAATCAGTGGAATTCTCTAAGGGATCAAATTGTGTACAAAGACATTTTTAATAAATATTCCCTTTGTGCTTAAAATGTAAAAATTCCTAGGTTTGATTTGTGATTAAGCAATATCCTCCACAAGAAATCTTTACCATACCATGATCATATTAGGTAAAGATTCATTCATTATAGGCTTGTACCCTTGTTTAAAATTGAAGACATACTTATAAGGTACCGTCCAATGATTAGATAATCAGAAATACCTAAAGAGCATTATTCAAAAATTAATATTCTCCCAAACTGCTCTTTGGCCTATGTCGTTGGATATATTCGCTTCCACAAAATATTTTGAATATTGTCCACTCATAATGAATATTCTTCTGCACTTAATGATAATTAAATTGTTAAGAGTATTTGCCAAATCTCACTTCACAAGCTTTCAAACTTCAAGTCAAATCTATTAGAAGATTTTGAATATGTCAAATGGCTAAGTTATATGCGATAGGTTTCAATCTATATGAAAATACAAATGACTAAGAAACCTATGCGTTGAAATTCATAAGAAAAGAAGCGATATAGGCTTATGACCCTGAAGAAGAATTGTGTGACTGTTTGGTCCTCTAAGCTAAAGTAGGTAAAACCAAGTATAGATCATTGAAAATATTAGAACACTTGGCTAAACTGGTGAAGAATGATTACAAGGAAAAGACATAAGAATATGATAAGTGCGTAACTGAAGGGGAGTAAATTAACTTGAAAATACTATGGCCCTGAAACATAAGCATAATCACTTTTAGTATCATATTTTGTATTTACATCTGGTATCAAATCATTGAATGGTATGTGTAAATTCTTTTGTGCATATTTGATACAACATGTTAACCACGTGATTTTTTTAAAACTATACTAAACTAAACTTGTTGCATGCTTGAAAATATTTAGGGGAGCTGAGCTCCATTCCTAGAGAAAGAGCATAAAGAACTCATGTGCATCATAGTATCGCTATAGTTGATTTAAAATATTTTACAATGATTGCTTATATGGCTTTGAACTAGTAGTGAAATTAATCTTTGATAAGTATAAGCATTTCATTTCATCTACGCAAGTATTCAAATTCATAGGGGGAGCATCTCGAAATTATTTCCTATCTTATTATACTTACCAATATTTTTTTGCTTAGATGTGCAATGAACTTTCTATGGCATGCACTCAATTATGATGATTCTATTGAATTCTCTAAATGAAAAATATATTGCTTTGCCACAAATTCCTTGAGTTAACCATATGATCTTGTTTTGAAATGCATTGATATAATTAGGATCTGTATGGTTAGTGTTTTTGGTTATAATTCTTTTCATAATGTACTTAAAGCAAATATCTATAGCACAATTTAGTTTGAAGATCCAAAAGGTGAGAGATATGTACTAGAGTAAATTTTTGATGAGAACTAAAGGAGGAGAGATTTTTTTTAATTGCATAATCTACAGTGTGTATGAGATTAAATAAATAAAACAGGGGAGAGCTTTTCCGAGCTAAAATAAATATAGTTGCCTAGAATTATATTAGATGACATAATTCAGGGAGAGCAACGTCACTTAATAGTCACAATTGGTTAAAAATTTCAAATTTGGTTCATTTGTTCTCCTTCGGTATCAAATTAATTAACATTTGGTATCCTCACATAATCTTTGAAATTTGCCACACGGTGTATGTTCACAATGCAATTTACATTCAACAACACAAATTTATGCATTAGCAAGGGGGAGAAGTAGAATTTTTCAAATCTGATGGTTGAATAAGTTCAAAACTTTAAGACTAAACAGGGGAGAATAGTATAAGATTAAGTCCACTCATGTATTATTATTATACACCTTTTTGTTGATGTCAAAAGGGGGAGAAAAATCAGGAGGGAGAAAAATCAAGAGCAAAAATTGTTGGCAAAACTAATTGTGTAAAGGGGGAGAAGAATCAGGGTATAAGAGGAGAATCAGTCTATAAAAAAATGGGCAAATATGGTTTGACAAAACTAATTGTGTATGGCAAAACTAATTGTGTATGAGCATGAGCATATTTTATTTGACATGAGCATATTTCATTTATTGAATATTTAATGCATTATTTGAGGGGGAGCCTTGTTAGGCGTAACCCATTTTATATTTTTTCTCGTATATTTGTCATCATAAAAAAAGGGGAGATTGTTGACTCTATGAGTCCAATCCGGTTTTGATAATGACAAATCACTTGGTATTTGATTTGTGCATTGAGATTGTGAGTAGGAATGATATGCACGGAAAGATAACAAGTCATGGAAGCCATGGAGATCAAAGCATACACAACTTGGCACGATCCATGGAACTAAAAGAGTCGAAGAATGAAGATGCAAGCGGCAAGTTCAAGATCGTCATGGGAATGGGTATTTAGAACTCAATGTATTCACATCTTTCATATGATTTAATTTGAGGCTCAAATTATACCCTAGATTGACCTTAGGACTAATGCATCTCATGAACATCATTAGGGGATATTCATGGACTTAGAGATATTTTTAAAACCCCGGAAAATATTTTATAAAAGAGCGAAGGAAGAGAGGAAAATAGATTTTTCAAATTAAAAGGGAAAATTCAAAAATTGGTCAGTTCAGAAGACTGAACTCAACGTTCAATCGTCTGAAGATGTAATTTTAGAAGACCGAAGTTAAGCTTAGTCGTCTGAAGAATTTCTTCAGAAGACCGAAGATTAAGTTTATTCATATGAAGAATTTATGGTGAAACATAAAACCTGGCGGAAGCACTTCAGTAGACTGAACTCAGACTTCAGTCCTCTGAACCCGACACTTCAGAAGACTGAATCTCCACTTCAGTCATCTGACCCTATGTCTAGGTTAATTTTTCAAAGCTCTAAGGAACTTCAGTCGTCTGGGCCTTAACCCTCAGTCGTCTGAACCTGCGGGAAAGTTTAAAAAAATTAATTTTTAATGAGAGAACACGCAAGTTAATTTTTGATCCAATAGTTAAGATTCATTCTAAGGGCAAGATACCTATATAATGAACATTTAAACCCTAGTGCCCAATGAAAAGAAAAGAGAACAAACCTTTGGCATACGATTGAAGATATTGCCTGTTTAGCATAACTTTGAACACACTGCTGAAACTTTTGCTTCGGATTTCAAAGTTCTTACATCGAATTTGAGCTAAGGCTATCTCGATTTTCAAAAGACAATCTGGCAATCATTGTGGAATCATTTTGGTATTAAGGTTTGGTAAATTGATCTGCACATTAATATTTATTCTCATAGAGAGTTTTTCATCTAAATTGATTTGCTTGTTGATATATATTTTTCAAAGAACTTTTCATCTCAAAATTATTGAATATAAGCTGAGTGATTGATCTTGAGTGTGTTTACTTATAGATTATCTAGATAAGATCACTACTTAAGAAAGGTTTTCACTATTGGTTAAACAATTTTGATTCAAGTGTGTATTCAGTTAAAGGCTCTATATTTTAGATATCTTAAAACCACTTGATTAAGTATCCTTAGTGTTCATAACTATATATTTTATTGAGGAATATTTTCTGGAAAACATTATATTCAGTTTTTGATCTTTGGAAATCATATTATATATATATATATATATATATATATATTTGCATATTACAAAGATCGTATTGTGGTTGAATATTTGATAGAAAGCTTTTTGATTTTAATTGATATAATATTCAAGACAAAGCTTTTGATAAGTTCTCATTTGATATTTGTGCATTTTCACAAAGTGAACTAGAACCCTAATTTTCTCCAAAGCTTTTACTTATATCATTACTTGGGAGATTTGATAAAAGGGAAATTAGTTGAAGCATTTCATTCATATAACGATTGTATCGTTTCATACATACTGAGCTTCAAGTTTCAACGTATGTGTATGTGATAGGTTTCAATTGTACTCACTAGCTTTGTTAGAAGCAAATCTTGAGTTGTTTTGCAAATTGGAAATTATATTGTAATCATGGTTCGGGTTGTGAACCGAGTGAGGAGGAAGTTGTGCCTCTTGTAAGCAACGGATATAAGGGAAGCTCTATCCCGGTTAAAGGAGCAAGGATATAGTAGAATCCTTGAGTGGGTTGCTTAAGGTGAGGACGTAGGCCAGGTTGGCTGAATCTCGTAAAATCGTGTTTGCCTTCTCTCTTCCCTTATCCTTTTATTTTCCGCACTGCATTTCATTAGTGGTATTTCATGTATGTATGTTTGAATAACCTCACACGCACTTAATTAAGTAAAAAGAATTAATTGATAAAATAAATTTAAATCAGCCTCAAACTCCTGCATTTAATTTGTTAAACATAGAAATCGGGATTAAGTGGTAAATAATTTGAAAAATTTTAAAAATACCTAATTCACCCCCCCTCTTGGGATTACACTTTAATTAACAGTTAATCTTTCAGAACACAAACACGAAAGTGAAGTGGATGCCTGAAAGACCTTATAAAGCACATACTTCCGGCATATTCATATATGACATCTAAAGTAGCAAAAGAATGAGGACCTTTCTCTTTGTTGTATTTGCATTTATTCTTTTGGGTCTGTAATATTTAATATGGTCTGTAATAATGCATCTGCATGCATGATAGGGTTTAAATGTTCAAAAGGCCATAGACTGACTGTAGGTAACCAAACCTGACTTTGGTCGACCGAATGTCGGCCAATGCCAAATTTTTAGCCTTAATTTAAAAGCCTAGACCATAGATTGACTCTTGGTCCCCAAGCACCTCATGACAAATCCCCTATAACTCAAGAGTTATAAGTATATGAATAGGGGTGGCTACTTATCAAAATCAAGACCTAAAATAAACTTTGAAAGAGCTCCGGTCGACCGAACCAGTCTAGTTATACTAAGTAGGGTCGATCGAACCACTTTTGGTTGAAAAGGCTTAGCCTTGGTCAACCAAACTATGGCAATATAAAAGGTCACAGTTGACCGAATGGTTAAAGAAATCAACACTTTGACTTCACACAGTTGACCGTTCATTTTTTGAACATAGTGTCCTCGGTCGAGCGAATCACCACGTGTCTGACACCCCAACTGTTCGGCTGACCAAATGTATAGTTCATTTTGGCCACGATTGACCGAACATGTTGAGTAGCCGACCAAATTTGTCATGGTTGACCGAACCCACAAAGGGGTTCAAAATTGCCCGAATACGGTCAACCATATTCTCTATTAAAAAACTCCATGGTCGATTGAAGCTTATAAAGTGGTCGACCGAACCATGAATACGGTTGACTGAAACTCTTGGGTTGCCATATTTTTAATCACGGTAACTCACTCTAAACAGGGGTTAATTAATTAAAATTTTTAGAAATTTCCTCCATATCCCTAACGGTCTAAAATTAAAGGAATTCTATATATACTCCTCATTTTTCCAGATTAGCATAGGTTTAACAATATATTTAGCAAAAATTCTCTAGGATTTTTCTTGAGCCCATATTGCTTATACTTCATATTTTCAAGCCAAAATTTTAATACTCTCTCATTTTATTCTTGCTAAATCTTTTTCAAAAAAGAGAGTTATATTTATCTTGTGCTCTTTTCTTGCAAACTAATCGCAAGTTAAAGTGAGTTTGATTCTCACTTGTGCGAGCTTACATATATTGCTTTTGAAGCTTTTTACTCTCATTGTCTTGCATTGTTTGATATTTTTATTGGAGAGTAAAGTCAGGTTTTTTTCTCAATATATTTGATTGATAAATATTATTTTAGAAGAACTCTTGTTAGCTTCTAAGTCTTGGCATCTTCATTGTCAGATTCAAAAGCTTGCCAGCACTATTTGATAAGTTATTTTTGAGCAAGCTTGATCCCTAAATCTTGATTGTGCTTAATATTTGAAAAATATTGTTGTTGAGATTAATACCTTTAGATTCAAAGTTCCTTTGATATTATATATTGATTATAATCTTTCTAAATCAAAGGTAGTCACTCTCATGTATACACACGTTTATGTACATCTTTGGAGAGTTGAAATCTTGTTAGTAATTATCTCAATTGAGCATATATTCCTATTATATGTGAGTGTATATTTGGATAATATTGTAAAAATATGTTTGTGTTAAAAACACCTTTCATTGTACGCAAAATTTGTATTGATCGGTTGTAACTCAGGCATGGCCTGAGGTGGGTCTTCTCCTCCCCTTTAAGAAGAGGTTGTATAGATCGAGACCAGCCCTGGTAATTTGACTTGGTGTTGTAAATGGTGTCGCTCCACCCATTAAGGGAGCAATAGTGGTAATCCCCGTGTTTGCGAGCTGAGGCGGGGACGTAGACAGTATTGGCCAAACCCCAATAACATTTCTTGTGTCTGCTTTTAATTTCTAAAATTTAAATTTCAGCACTTGAATGTTTGTGTTTAATTGTTTGAATATTTTATTGGGGTTTTGATTATATAGAAAGACCCTAAGTTTGTGTAATATTGGTAATATTTGGTTAATCCTAGAAAGAAGTTTAACATTCCAATTCACCCCCTCTTGGGAATACACTAATTCCAACAATTGGTATCAGAGTCTCGTTGCATAGACTTAAACGTTTTTTGCAAAAGATTATAATGCTTCGCATTGGTGTGTCCCCATTCGGAGAGGGACGATCACCTTCTAGTCCTCCATTATTTTGTGGTATTGATTACATTGCTTGGAAAATTATAATGAGCATATTTACAAAATAAATGAACTGGAGGGTCTGGCAGGTGATTATCAAAGGAATTTATATGCCTGAAAATGATATTACTGTGATGCATGCAAATTTACATGCCATGGAAATACTGTATTGCACTTTAGATTCTAATATTTTGCTTGAAATTATTGCATGTACAAATGCGAGGGAAATCTGGGATGAGCTAGAAAAGAAATATGGAGAGCCCAAAGAGAAGAAAGTAAATCCTCTGAATGCTCCAAGCTCAAATGATCAGGAGGAGGTAAATCATGGGTTAGAAATATCAATAGACACTAAGGTATATGATTCTTACTATGCCTCATTTACCGTTTCATGCAATAATTCATGTGATGATTCTTATACTGAAGCTTGTGATATATCATATGTTGAATCATCAATTGCCTCTAATGATTGCTTTGATGACAATGCATGTATTGATTGATACGATGATTGTTGTGATATATCTTATGATGAATCATGTGCTAAGTTGATAAATGGAAGCATGTTTTTTTAATGAAAAAACTAGAAAATGCTTTATAAAAAATGCATAAGCTTCTAGTTAGGATGAATAAACAGAAAATATTTTTGAAAAATGAAAATAAAAGGGTAGCAAAACAACTAGAAAATCTAGAAGAATATCACACTACCTTAGAAAGGAAGAAAATTGCGAAGGTTTTGGAACACATTTGCATAGAGAGAAAAATTGAAAATTATCTTGAAATATTTTTCAAATCCACAAGTAACGAAAAGAATAATTATAATAAACCTTTAGAAGTTAAAATAAATAAATATTTCAGAAGGGGTTCACTTTTTAAGTCCCACAGTCATAAATCTACCTCATTTAGTAAAAATAGAACAAATAAAAAAAATCTTTCACGTATATACAAAATTTGCTTAATAATGCGGCACATTCTATATAAATGTACATCTAGAGGTGCCAGAGGCATAGACAAAGAAATGTTGTGGGTAATCATGAAAGCACACCCAATAGGAGATGAGGAAGGATGGTTTCAATAGAAATTGCATAATTATTTTATTCGTCCTTAGTTCTTAGGTATAGGGGTTGTGATGATTAAAAGGCTTGGGAAGTGGTTCAGGCTAGAAATATAAAACCTTAGTATATGCATTCCCAATACACTATCTTGTTATACTAAGAATCTAAATCCACTTCCAAATGGATAAGGCACTTGTGCCTGGTAAATAATTCCCAATGTTTAATTCATATTTGAATGTAAAACTTTAAGCTAAGCATACCTCTTGTCCATTACATAGGCCTAAGCCTTAGGGAATCAATCTTACCATATATCGTTATATACCCTAAGCTCATTCTAGAACATAAAAGCCTGATCAAATATTAGTCATCACTCAAAACTTAAGCACTATTGATCATAAATGCCTATTCTACTAGTGCCAATTAATAGGTATCCTAATGATTATATCTAAAGGATGCCTTCCAATCTCCAAAGAGCATTGTTCACAACTGGCATATATATATATATATATATATATATATATATATATATATATATATATATCCTTAATGCTCTTTGCTTAAGCTTGGACATGATTACTTGCACGAAAATATTTTGAAAAATGTCCGGCATCTTCTAAATACTCTTCTGAACTTAATAAAAATTTAAATCCTCAAGAGTATTTATCCTATACTAATCTCTTAAGCTCTTAAAATTTAAGTCTAATCCATTAGAGCCTTATTTCATGAGAGATGAGTTGAATGACTAAGTTGGTTGCTTTAGGACCTAATCTAGATGAATGCATAAATTTCAAGAAGACCTATGCACATGTAGTAATCGAAAGCCATTCCAACTTGGGGCCTCTTACATATTGAAATTCATAAGAAAAGAGATATTGTAGGCTTATGACATTGAAAGAAATATTCATTGTGATTTTTTGGTCCTTTAAGCCTAATTATGTAAAGCCGAGTCTGAATCATTGAAAATCTTAAAACACTTGGCTGCTTACAAGAGATACAACTCTCTCCTCACACACCGAACCGTGTATACAATAAAATCTGAAAAATAACACTCAAAACAATGCTTCTAACAAAAGCTTGTGAGTACAATTCAATTTCCCAATAAATTAACATATGATATAACTTGAAGCTCATGAATGTATGAAAATGATACAATCGTTTTATGTATGATATGCTTCAACACACAAATCCCTATTTAACTAGAACTCCCAAATAAAGATATATTTAAAATGTTTTGGAGTATACTAGGGTTCTTGGTTCACTTTGCAAAAAGGCACTAATATATTTGAAGTGAACTTGTTAACAAAAACTTTGTCTTGAATATTAAATCAATCAAAATCACAAAGTTTTTCTTTCAAGTATTCAATCACAAACTGAGTATATTGTTTTTCAGAAATTATCCCTCAATATTATATATAGTTATAAGTACAAAGGATATTTAATCAAGCGTTAATATAACTAAAATATGGTTCCTTTAGAAAAACACACACTTGAATCAAACCTTTCAATCACCCACACAACTTAAATCAAGTTAGGATCTTATCTAGAATAACTATGTATATGTATAGGTACTTTCAAGATCAACCTTTTAATCAAAATAGGTTTTTCAATAATAAGCTCAATGAATGATATATATGTATATCTATATACTCTTAAATCAAAAATCAATCAACCAAGTTAAATAAGCTTTCTCAAGTAATGATATTTTCAAAAATCAATTTTTAAATGAATATGCACACTCAAGACCAAAACTTTTCTAATGATAATCAAGAGCACGAAATGAGATGAGATGAGAAGTTCTTAAAAGTAATAACTTGAAAGATCAAACCTCAATACTAGATTGAAGTACAGTTGAATGAATGAATGCCCTTTGATTTTCGAAATAGATTTGCCCAAAGAAGATGAAAGTAGAATGAAGTGCAGACAATCAGCTCAAGTTTTTCTACAATCTTGCAATACAATGTGTTCTTCTCTTGTTGTGTGTCTTGGGTTTTTTTTTTTTTTTTTTCTAGGGTTTAGATATTCAGAATATATAGTGTCTTACCCTTAGAATTAATCTCAGCCGTTGGATCAATGAAATAGCTCGTGAGTTCTTTTAATAAAAAACAAGTTTTTAAGTTTCCCGCAAGTTCAGGCGCCTAAGGTCGAAAGCCCAGGCGACCGAAGTTCCTTAAGCCTTTAAAAAATCAAGTTGGAATACAGGGTCAAGCGCCTAAAAAGGGAAGTTCAAGCTCCTGAAGTGGGTTCAGGCACCTGAGGTTCCAAGGTTAGGCGACCGAAGAGCCTCTGCCAACTTACTGTGATTCCCATTAATTCTTTAGGCTACTGAACTTAATCTTCAGGCTCTTAAAGAAATTCGTCAGGCGACTGAGGTGAAGTTCAGGCTACCGAAATCCCATTTTTCTCAATTTTCTTCTCTAGTTTTAAATTTTGCTTTGCTTCTTTTGTTGGGTCTTTTATAAAACATATTTTTCATGATTTAAAAACATTTCTAAGTCCATGAAAATTCACTATTGATGTACATGAAATACATGAATCCTAAAATCATTCTAAGTTATGTTGAGCCTCAAATTAAATCATATGACAATGTAGGTACATGAGTTCTAAATACCCATTCCCAAGATGTTCTTGAACTTTGCCACTTGCATCTTGATTCTCATACTCTTTAAGTTCCATGGATCTTGCCAAGAATTGTTAGCTTTACTTGAAGGCTTCCATGACTCGTTATCTTTCCATGCATGCTTAATATAGTTCCTATAGTTCCTGTTGACAAACTCCATGCACAGATCAAATACCAAGTGATTTGTCATTATCAAAAACTGATTAGACTCGTAGAGTCAACATAATCATCAAACATTTAGAGGAGCTAAGCACCTTCCCTATAGAAAGAACTTAAAGGAATCACATGCATCGTTTCATTTTTTTTAATATTACGCTCTTCTGAAAACTTTGAACATTATATCCTGTGCTTTAATGCGTTGTGATTTGATATGGAATGTTCTTGGGTCATCAACTCTTAAGTATGCCTTCATATACATTTTCTGATGCATCTATGGTGTATAGGGACAACTATACTGAATAGGTGATAAATATAGTTGATACATATTTAGTATAGTTGGCTTAAGGAGTGCAAAAATAATTGCGTATGCTGTTTGGCATGCTTAATGAAATTAATATTTGGTTAGTATAAGCAATTGTGTTCATCTAAGCTCGTACTCCAATTGATAGCGGGAGCATCTAAAATGAAAATTCTATCTTGCTATGCTCACAATTTTTTTTTTAAGGCTTAGATATTTATTGAAATTCATTGTGGCATGTGTTTAAGTATATTGTTTTTATTGAATATCTTAAGTTAATATATGTAGTTTTGCCACAATCATCTGTGTTGCCATAAGATCCTTGTTTTAAATTCATTGATATCTTTAGGATCGTTGTGGTTGTGTTTTTCTGGTCATGCTTAGTTCTGTACTTAAATGAAATACCAGAAAAATAGTGCTTGCATTACCTTTAAAGTTTCTTTTTCAGCAAGCACACCCCCAGTACTTCATGATAATGTTAAAAGGGGGATATATATATATATATATATATATATATATATATATATATTCATATATTTTTATTATTTCCTTGACAAGAAATGATCTTATGTGAGGCATATTTTGTTTCTTGCATGTGTGCTTAAATGATTCATGACATATGCCATTTCTTTTTATCTTTTTGTGTCATGAAAATAAAATTTTTTTTAAGCTAAGAAATTTTAAATACCCAAAGTTTTTTTTTTTCTCTTAGCTTAACCCTTTTACTGATGCCAAAAGGGGGAGAATTGTTTGAGCAAAATGTTGCATATCTTTTATACTCATAATTTGAATGGTCTGAGCTTAAGTGTGCTTTAAACGTAAAAACTAAATGCATAATCAATTTGAAATGTCTTTTGTCTTGTATATGCTTGTACTATATTGTTTATCTTCAAATTATGCATATTCTTGTTGGGGGGGGGGGGGGAGCCTTTTCAGGCTTAACCCATTTTGCTCTGATGCGTTTGTCATCATCAAAAAGGGGAAAATTGTTGACTTTTTGAGTTCGATTCGTGTATGCCTAAGTACTTGAACAGGTTAATCTTTCATAACACACACATGAAAGTGAAGTGGATGCCTGAAAGACCTTAAAGAGCACATACTTTCGGCATATTCATATATGGCATCTGATGTAGCAAAATAATGAAAACCTCTCTCTTTATTGTATTTGCATTTATTCTTTTGGGTCTGTAATATTTAATATGGTTTGTAATAATGCATCTGTGTACATGATATGGTTTAAATGCTCAAAAGGCCATAGACTGATTGTAGGTAACCAAACCTGACTTTGGTCAATCGAAGGTTGGCCGACGCCGAATTTTTTGCCTTAATTTAAAAGCCTAGGCCATAGACTGACTCTTGGTCCCCAAGCACCTCATGAAAAATCCCCTATAACTCAAGAGTTATAAGTATATGAATAAGGGTGACTACTAATAAAAAATGAGGACCTAAAATGAACTTTGAAAGGGCTCTGATCAACCGAACTAGTCTAGTTATACTAAGCTGGGTCGACCAAACCACTTTTGGCTAAAAAGGCTTAGCCTCGGTCGACCGAACGGTGGTAGTATAAAATGCCATGGTCGACTGAATGATAAAAGAAGTCAACAATTTGAATTCGCACGATTGACCATTCATCTTTTGAACATAGTGTCCTTGGTTGACTGAATCACCATGTGTTTGACACCCAAACTGTTTGGCTGACCAAATGTGTAGTTCATTTTGGCCGTGGTCAACCGAACATGTTGAGTAGCCAACTGAACTTGTCATGGTCGATTGAACCTGTGAAGGGGTTCAAAATCGCCCGAATATGGTCGACCATATTCTTTGTTGAAAAACTCCATGGTCGACCGAAACTCATAAAGTGGTCGACTGAACCATGAATATAGTCGACCGAAACTCTTGGGTTGTCATATTTTTAACCGCGGTAACTCGCTCTAAATAGGGGTTAATTATTAATTAAACTTTTCAAAAATTCCCTCCGTATCCCTAATGGTCTAAAATTAAAGGAATTCTATATATACCCCTCATTTGTCCATATCAGCATAGGTTTAGCAATATAATTAGCAAAAATTCTCTCTGATTTTTCTTGAGCCCATATTGCTTATACTTCATATTTCCAAGCCAAATTTTTAATACTTTCTCATTTTATTCTTGCTAAATCTTCAAAACAGAGAGATATATTTTTTATGTGCTCCTTTCATGCAAACTAATTGCAAGTTAAAGTGAGTTTGATTCTCAACTTGTGTGAGCTTACATATATTGCTTTTGAAGCGTTTTACTCTCATTGTCTTGCATTGTTTGATATTTTTCTTGGAGAGTAAAGCTAGGTTTTTTTTCTCAATATATTTGATTGATAAATATTATTTTAGAAGAACTCTTGTTAGCTTCTGAGTCTTGGAATCTTCATTGTCAGATTCAAAAGCTTGCCTACACTATTTGATAAATTGTTTTTGAGCAAACTTGATCCCTAAATCTCGGTTGTGCTTAATATTTGAAAAATATTATTGTTGAGATTCTTACCTTGAGATTCATAGTTCCTTTGATATTATATACTGATTATAATCTTTCTAAATCAAAGGTAGTGTTAGCCTAAACAAGGCTTATGACTCTTAATTTTTATGATTACAAAGTAAGGTTATTTAATATTCAAAGTTGTGCTATTTTAGGTAAAATAGATATTAAAGCCTAGCATACTTCATATGATCAAGGAACATCTTTTGAAAGCTTATATAAAATTCAAATGATCAATATTGAAAGCTCAAGGATCAATGAAACTCAGAACCAAAGAGACCTTAAAGCAATAAAGATTTGAAGTTGAGAAACAAAGAGAACTCAAAGCAGTACTTTCAAGATTTCAAGGAGTTCAAGAAATGAAGAGAGTCAATAGGACATATATTGTAAGTACTTCAAGTAGATTCATATATGAAATTTATTTTTGAAGCTCATTAGGTATAAAGAGACTTAGAGACCTTATTTTAAAACTTGGAACATATTTTTCAAGAAAACAAATTAACATTCCAAGAATTGAGAAGCAAAGAGAGTGAATGCAAAAATATTTTAAAAACCAGATTTTTACTTGACAGGAGCCTAACTGGACATTGTTAATCGGCTGCCCAATAAGGGGTTTTTAAAATACATAGACAGAAGGTCGTCAAGTTACTGTCTGGACCTTGACAAGCGCCTGACGGTGCAAAATGAGAAGCCTGACCAGGTTTCATCAGGTTACTATCACCCTTCTGCTCATTTTTTTTTTAAATAGAGAACTTCAATGATAGGCGTCTGACCACAAGGTGACAAGTGACTGCCACCCTACTGCCTATGAAAATTAACTATGTAATTCATTGACAGGCGCCTGATTAAAACCCCTTAGGCTACTGCCATGCGGCAGATTTTAAATTTCATAACAGACATATTTTAAAAAATTAGATTGCTTGTGGCTCAAACCTGTTCAAAACTTGGACACTACTCCAAGTAAACTTGGGGATCAAGTTAAATTCTTTTCTAACTCTATAAATACACCCAATCAATTAATTCATATACCAAGAATCAAATTCAACATTTAAACTCTCTCAATTGCTCTTAATAGTCAAAGGCTCTCTCACTCTCATCTTGTGCACGAAACCTACTGAAGTATTGCTGTCTTTCATCACTAAATTGTGCATCAAGTTCTAAATCTTTCATCCATTGAAAGAACCATTTGGTGATATACTGTTGGAGCTTCAATTGTGATTTTCATATTTGAATTGCTTTGAAGTATATAGATTGAATTTGTACTAATCAGCACTTTTGAGAGCATCTTTTGTACACCTTCTTTTGAATCTTGTCTTGGAGTGATTTTGACGATTCTAGGGTGTTTGGATCGTTGGCTAAGCATGGGGTATCACTTAGGGAGGTGTAGCTCTAGCCTAATTGAAGGAGTGACCGAGTGAGGGGTATCACTTGGAGAGGCGGGCTCTACCCTACTAAAGGAGTGTGCAACAGTGTTGTTCCACCCGGAAAAGGAACTGATATAGTGGAATCCTTTGGTGGTTTGCCAAATGATCAATATTGAAAATTCAGAAACTCAAAGCAATAACTTGATGAAGTTTTTCAAAGAGTTCAAAAGAAATGATGAGAGTCAATAGGAAATGTATTGTAAGTACTTCGAGTATTTTCAAATTATGAAATTTCATTTTAAAGCGCATTAGGAATGAAGAGACCTAGAGACTCTAATTTTTAAAATCTTGGACCACATTTTTCAAAGAAAAAAAAAAAAAATAACATTCCAAGAATAGATAAGAAAAGAGAGAGAAAACAATAATATTTTAAAAGCCAGAATTTTACTTGACAGGCGCTTGACGGTGCAAAAAGAGAAGCTTGACCAGGTTTCATCAGGCTACTGTCACCCTTATGCCGCTTTTTTAAAATTGGGTTATTCAGTGATAGGTGCCTGACCCCAAGGTGATAGGTGACTGCCACCCTACTGCCTGCGTATTTTAGCTGTATAATTCATTGACAGGCGACTGATGAGAACCCTTTTGGCTACTGCCACGCGGAAAATTTTAAATTTTATAACAGACATATTTTAAAAATTAGATTGCTTGGGTTTCAAACTTGTTCAAAACTTGGACACTACTCCAAGTAAACTTGAGGATCAAGTTAAATGATTTTCTAACTCTATAAATAAACCCAAGATCAATTAATTCATACACCAAGAATCAAATTCAGCATTTAAACTCTCTCAATTGCTCTTAATACTCAAAGGCTCTCTCACTTTCATCTTGTGCACGAATCCTACTGAAGTACTGCCGTCTTTCACCATTGAAATTGTGCATCAAGTTCTAAATCTTTCATCCATTGAAAGAACCATTTGGTAATATTATACTCTTGGAGCTTCAATTTGAATTTCATATTTGAATAGCTTTGAAGTATATAGTTTGAATTTGTACTAATCAACTCTTTTGAGAGCATCACTTGTACACCTTCTTAAATCTTGTCTTGTAGATTGATTGATGGTTTGAGTGCTTGAATCGTTGGTTCGAAAGTGGGATATCATTTGGAGAGGCACGCTCTAGCCTAATTGAAGGAGTGACTGAGTGAGGGGATATCACTTGGAGAGGCGGGCTCTAGCCTAGCAAAGGAGTGTGTAACAGTGTTGTTCCACCTGGAAAGGAACTGATTTAGTGGAACCCTTTGGTGGTTTGCCAAAGGCGAGGACGTAGGCTGAGGATAAGCCAAACCTTGTAAAAATCGTGGCACCACTCTCTTTTCCTTACTCTCTTTACTTTCAGCATACATATAAATTGAGTGGATGTTTTAAATTCCTAATCATAAATACTATGGAGTTTGGAAATTAATAAATTGAAGTTTAAATTGTTTTTGAGATTGTGGAAACCGAAAGGGAGTATGTTGGTTTATCCATGCTTTGTGGAAACCGTAAGGAAGTACGTTGATTGGTTAAACACCCAAAGACTCTTTAACTGAAAATTTATTTAAAGTCTAAAGCTTTTGAAAAGAGTACTAGATTTTATATTCCACTTCATTTTGAGAAAGAAAAATCATATATACAGGGCTGCAAACAAATAAAAGCTGAATCTCATATTATGGTTGATTGGTTGTTTACTTGATTGATTAAATAATTGTGTGGCTGTGAATTATATCAAGGCTTTAGTTTTTGTTGTGTATTGAATAAATTAAAAAGAAGTCAAGAATTCAGTAAAAGAAGTAAAAGAGGTTAAAGAATCTTAGAAGGAATTAAAATTAAATTTTTAAATCCAATTCACCCGCCTCTTGGACAGTTGAAATCTTGTTAAAAATTATCTCACTTGAGCATATATTCCTATAATATGTGAGTGCATATTTGGATCATAATATTGTACAAATCTTCTTGTGTTAGAATCACCTTATTGATTGGTTGTAATTCAGGCGTGGCCTGAGGTGGGTTTTCTCCGCCCCTTTAAGGAGAGGTTGTATTAGTTGAGGTCAGCCCTGGTAATTCGACCTAGTATTTCAAACGGTGTCGCTCCACCTGTTAAGTGAGCAATAGTTGTAATCCTCAGACTTGCGAGCTGAGGCGGGAACATAGGCAGTATTGGCCAAACCCCGATAACATTTCTTGTGCCTACTCTTAATTTTTGCAATTTAAATTTCAGCACTTGAATGTTTGTGTTTAATTATTTGAATATTTGATTGGGTTTTTGATTATATTGAAAGACCCTAGGTATGTGTAATATTAATAATATCTATTTAATCCTTGGAAGAAGTTTAAAATTCCAATTCACCCCCCTTTTTGGTAATACACCAATTCCAACATAAAAAAAATCTGCTGGATTATCCCTTGATTGGATTTGCTGAACATCTATATCGTCATTCTTTTGGAGTTCATGTGTATAAAAGAATTTTGGAGGGATATGCTTTGTTCTGTCACCCTTTTTATACCCTCCTCTTAGTTGAGCTATACATGCAACAATGTCTTTATATAAAACTATTGGAATATCATTGATTTATTGAAGACCGCAATATGCTTGGATATAAGAAATCATTGATCTAAGCCACATGCATTCTTTACTAGCTTCATGGACAACTAGTATATCAGAATGATTGGAGGATGTTGCTGTAATCGCTTACTTTACTGATTTCCAAGATATAGCAGTTTTTTCACAAGAAATATATATCCAGTTTGAGATTTAACATTGTAAGGATCAGATAGATATTCAGCATTTTTATATCGTACTAGTTGAGATTTGAAATGTAATGAGTAGAATAGACTCAAATCAGATATACCTCTCAAATAGCGTAAAATGTGCTTAATTCCATTCTAGTGTCGCTGAGTAGGAGCAGAATTATATATTTCTAGTAGATTTACAGCAAATGCAATGTGAGGTCTTGTACAATTGGCTAGAAGTATAAGAGAGCTGATAGCACTTAAATATGATACTTTAGGACACAGTAATTCCTCTTCATCATCATGAGGTCGAAATGGATCCTTCTTAACGTCAAGTGATCGCACCATCATTAGAGATCCCAAATGATGAACTTTGTCCATATATAATTGCTTTAATATCTTTTCGGTATATTTGGATTGGTGAACAAGAATTTCGCCATTTACATGTTCAATCTGTAGGCCAAGATAATATTTTGTCTTTCCTAAATCTTTCATCTCAAATTATGCCATTAAATAATTAGCAGCTTTAATGAGTTCTTTAGGAGTCCCAACTAAATTAAAATCATGAACATAAATATCAATTATAGAAAATCTGAATTCTGATCTTTTAATAAAAATGCTTGGAAAAATTGGAACATTTATGAATCCTTCTTTCACAAGGTACTCACTTAATTGATTGTACCATATGCATCCAGATTGCTTTAATCCATATAAAGAACGTTGGAGTTTAATTAAATATAAATTTCTAGGTTTTGTTTCAGGCAATTTAAATCCTTCAGAAATTTTCATATAAATTTCATTATCCAACGATCTATATAGATATGTTATTACTACGTCTATAAGATGCATGCTCAGTTGTTCATCGACCGCTAGCCCAATTAAGATTCTGAAAGTGATTCCATCAATTACGAAATAATATGTCTCCTCATAATCAATTCCAGATTTCTGCAAGAAACCTTGTGCTACAAGCCTTGCTTTATATTGAGTAATTTCATTATTTTGATTTCCCTTGTGCACAAATACCCATTTGTATCCAACAGGTTGGACATCTCTGATGTCTGGACTGCAGGTCCAAAAACTTTTCCTTTTGATAAAGAGTTTAATTTTGATGTGATAGCCTCTTTCCATTTTGGCCAATCACTTCTATATCGACATTCATTAATAGATTTAAGTTCAGGTGTCTCATTACTTTTGGTAATGTTAGTAGCTACTGCATATGCAATTATCCCACATTTCTCCTGTGTAATGAATTGAGATCTCATTATTATTTCTAGGTACCTGTCCCTTTTTAAGGGATGTCTCTTCAAAAGTTTTCTCTTTAGGAGATTCCTCTTTAGGAGGTTCCTTTTCACAAGGTTCCATAATAGGGATTTCATTTTCAGGAAAATGGGTTTGTGAATGTTGAATGGATTATCCACCTTTGTAACCTATTCTGGAGTGTTTACAAATTTCAATTTTCTCATTTTGGGAGTTTTATCTTTTGCACCAACATGCCTTCCATGCTTAAGTTTCAGTTTAGGTTCATTAGCTGAATGTTGTCCTTCAGGGACATCAATACGTGTTGGAATATTTGTAGCAGGTATATAAGATTTTAATATGGACCTGGTATCTGTAAAAGAATATGGTAATTGATTTGCAACCCCTTGCAAATGTATAATCTTCTGAACTTCAAGTTGACTTTGATTTGTGCGAGAAATTAAATGAGATAAACTCATGACATTCCATGTGATGTCATGTTGTGTTTTAGGTATTGATTTTGCTCCCACTAATGTAGGGAATACTGCTTCATCAAATTGACAATCTTGAAACCATGCTTTAAACAAATCACATATTAGAGGTTCAAGATATCTAATAATAGAAGGGGAATCAAAACCAACATAGATACCAAGCTTATGTTAAGGAACCAATTTAGTTCTTTGAGGAGGGGCCAATAGGAACATATACTACACAACCAAGAGTTTTTAAATAAGAAATATCAGGTTGTTTCCCAGAAACTAATTGCATGGGTGAAAGGTTATTGTAAGCAGTTGGCCTTATACGAACTAAACGTGCAGTATGAAGAATAGCATGTCCTTAAACAGATAAAGGAAATTTGGTTCTTATAATCATAGGTCTAACAATGAGTTGAAGTCTTTTAATAAAAGATTCAGCTAAACCATTTTGTATATGAGTATAAGTAACGGGATGTTCGACATCTATTCCAAGTGACAATAGTTATCAAAAGTTTAGGATGTAAATTCACAAGCATTATCCAAACGAATTTATTTAATTGGATAATCGAGAAAATGAGCTCGTAATCTAATTAATTGAGAAAGAAGTCTAGCAAATGCAATATTATGAGTAGAAAGTGGAGAAACATGTGACCATCTAGTAGGTGCATCAATTAAGAACATAAAATATCTAAATGGTCAAGTTGGTGGATGTATTGGTCTACATATATCGCCATGAATTCTCTATAAGAAACTGGGAGATTCAACACTTACTTCTGAAACAGATGGTTTGACAATTAATTTCCCTTGAGAGCAAGCAGTATACATGAAATCATTTGATAAAGGAATCTTCTGGTTCTTTAGTGGATGACCATGTGAATTCTCAATGATTCTTGCATCATTACATCTTCAGGATGTCCAAAACGATCATGATAAACTGTAAATAACTTTGGGTCATTGCACTTATG
Source organism: Malania oleifera (assembly GCF_029873635.1). NCBI lineage: Eukaryota > Viridiplantae > Streptophyta > Magnoliopsida > Santalales > Ximeniaceae > Malania > Malania oleifera. The sequence goes on along the minus strand of NC_080426.1, from coordinate 95,442,533 downwards.
GTGCAAGATATTATATGATTCAACTTGTTTAATCTTTGTCTAATACAATCCAAAAGATAAAGTTGGTTGTTTTTCTAAAATTTGTTTCTTCCCAGAAACAATAGAAGTTATAGAAAGGAATTCTTTACTGCCTTCATTTGTTGTTTCAATGTGATATCCATTGAGTCTTAAATCTTTAAATTTTAATAGATTTCTTCCGGATATACTAGAATATAAAGTTTCATCAATTTGTAATAAAGTACCATTGGGTAACTTTATATTAGCTCTTCTAGAGCCTTCAAAAAAATTTTTTAGAACCAGATATTATATTAACATTTGTTAAAGATATATTCAAGTAATGGAAATATTTCCTATCTTGAAGAATTGTGTGTGTTGTAGTACTGTCAGCTAAACAAACTTCTTCCAAAGACATCTTGGAATCGATCAAAGCATTAAGAAAATTCACACTACAACACATATTTTAAAAACCCATTATTATAATTATTTAGAGCAAAAATAAATACGATAATTTATTTGTTAAAATCAAAATAAAATATTGCTTACTTTATATCTTAAAATATTGCATCATTATTTTCATATTGATTTACAAGGAAATCAGCAACATCAAGATAAATAGAGTTGGATGGTCCAGCATTAAGGTCTTTGCCAATAGCTGCTGTCGGAGATGCCTCTTCTAAGTTTACTGATGTGTTTCTTGCTCCTCAACTTTCCATGAATCTTATTTCTATTGGTCAATTAGTTGATAAAAATTATGCTGCTAATTTTTCTAGTAATGGTTAGGTTGTGTAGGACCAGTTAACGAGGGGGCCAATCGCGAATGGACCTAAAGTGGGGCTCTTGTTTCCTCTACTTTTTACTGTTCTAGCACGTTCTCCAGTTTCTTCTATTAAGTCTTTTGCTTGTAATAATGTTTCAGATCTTAGTATGGAGTGGCATCGTCATTTAGGCCATCCCAATACTCAGATCTTATCTCACGTATTGAACTCTGGTTTACTTGGTAATAAAGAATGTTCTTCTTTATCTCTTGAGTGTGCCTCTTGCAAACTTGGTAAAAGAAAAACTCTTCCCTTCCCTTCCCTTTGCATGCTAGTAGAGCTTCTCAGTGCTTTGATCTTATCCATAGTGATGTTTGGGGACCTTCCCGGATTAGTTCACATGAAAAATTTAAATACTATGTGACTTTCATTGGTGATCATAGCAGATTTACTTGGGTCTACTTTCTTTGCTCTAAATCTGAGGGTTTTCGTACTTTCACTTAGTTTTTAGCATATGTTGACAATCAATTTTTAGCTTCTATTAAGACATTACGCGTAGATTCTAGTGGCGAATATGTGTCTACTGAGTTTTAGGTATTTTTGGCTTCTAAAGATACTATTCATCAATGTTTAGGTCTTGTTACTCCCCAAAAAAATGGAGTAGCCGAACGTAAAAATTGTCATCTCCTAGATGTGGTACGTACTCTTTTGATGGAATCCTATGTTCCATCCTTGTTCTGGGTTAAGGCTCTAAAAACTGCTACTTACTTGATTAATCATTACCTTCTCAAGTCTTACTCATGAAGTCTCCCTATTTCTACTTATTTGCTAAGCAACCTAGTTATAATAACCTCCGTACCTTTATTTAAGAATGTTTTATTCATTTACCTCCTCATGAGCGACATAAATTATCTGCTCAACCTATTTGATGTGCTTTCGTAGGATATAATGTGTGTCAAAAGGGATTTGTTTGGTATGATCCTACATTACATTGTACACATATTTCTAGGAATGTTATTTTCTTTGAAAATCAACATTTCTTTCCTATGTCCTCTGTACCCTCCTATTTTACTATGATTCTCCCCTCCTTTGAGGAGCAGTTCTCAAATCCAAATCAAGTTAGTTCTCATTTTAAACCAGGTATTGTGTATATGCGAGGCTCCCGCCCACAGTCTCTTCCGGTAGCTTGACTCACTTGAAAAGTGAGCAGCTCGGAAGCTATCCCAAGTATAGGAGTTCTGTCGTGTAATATTAAGCCCTAGGGCTAGATCATCTCCTCAGGGAATGCATTTAATCTCAAAATTTACGTTCGTCCAATCGAAATTAAATTGCACTGAACTCAGTTCAGATTCGGGTTTTCAAGATTTTGGAGAGTTAAACAAAAACTTAAATTAAAGTCCTAAAACTAGCATGCTTCAATTTAAAGAGTACGTAGGAATAGAAACTCTAATCTACCTAAGGAAACGTCGAAACACGCGCTCATTAAAAATCGTAACATTAATCATGGAATTAAAGCACATAATGGAAACTCAATCGGACACAAATGCATACAATAAAAATTGAACCTTTAACACGAACTTGAACCTCAATCACAATTTAAACGCAACCATAAACTTCAAAAAAAAAAAACATTCAAACAATAATGGAATACGGTAAAACACGAACTTAAACAAAACCGACCCTAACTAAACCGAACGATAAATAAATAAAAGAAACTAAATTAAATTCTTCAAATCTAATGGTAACATTAATTAAGAGAAACATAAACAAATAAAAATTAAACTTCACTAAAACAAATTAAAATTATTTAACACTCATTCAAACAAGTTTTTCAAATACTCTAATAAATAACTAAATAAAAAGAAAAGAAATATTCAGTTGCAATTTTGAAAATAAAAGAAAGAAAAGAAAATAAAAGAGAAGAGAGAGAGAGAGAGATGGGTTGCTGGCAGCAGGTATGGCAGTGGGTTAATGTGCTCGGGTCGCTGTGATTGTGCAGGAGGTTGTTGTCCTCTGCTGGAGCTGCTGTGCTCATGGAGGCTGCTGCTGTGTCTGCAGGAAGATGTGGTGCTGAGCTAGAGTCCTAGAACAGAGCCGATGCTAGTGTGTGCATGGCTGAAGTAGAGGGTTGCTGGTGTTGACTAGTTTAGGCTGATGCTGCGGTGGCTGTCCAGAGCAGCTGTAGTGGAGGGACTCAGCTGTTGCAGGGAGTTGCAGAGGGATGAGGAAGCTGAGTGAGAGAGAGGCTAAAAAACAGAGAGGTTCGAGAAAGAAGAAAAGTAGAGGAAGATAAGGTGAAGGAAAGGAATAACTGAGATGCAGAGAGAAGGAAAGATTGAAAAAGAAGAAGAACAAAAACATGAAAGAAATAAAAGAAAGAAGAGAAAGGAAGAAGAGAAGGAAGAGGGGGAGCCCTCGTGGGATGCCTGCGTAGTGGGAGGAAGAGAAGGGAATTTAAGGATAGGGGGGGAAAGCCCTAGACCCGGATCCGGATAGGAGACCCGACCCGGATTGTTATATTTTTTTTATTTTTTTTATTCTCTGTTCATCACAAATATGAGTCTTCTGGAGCCCGTATCTCATAAAATGCAAAACATAAAAGTTGTAGATAATCCTTTCCTCTTTCTCCAAAAATTTGAATCATCTTGATCGGAGCTCAGACGAAAAAGTTATGTATGAAATATGAATAGGTGTCGGTTTTGGTTCGTGGGAATTTTCCTGCGACAAAAAATTACCAAAACTTCATAAATAGTGCAATAAAGTTCAAGAATGATGATTTTGGCACTTTATTAAAATATTGGACAATTTTAGATATTTAATTAAAAATATAAACCATAAATCCCTGGTTAAGATGCCTAATTACGCAGTTTTGACACGTAATCATAGCTCATCCAATATCTGATCCTACCAAGCTCTAGATTTAGTCAGTTGCAGCACCTCTAGAGCCTTTGGTACGTCGCTCTCCTCAAGTGTCTATACCCCCAACTAGGTATTGGTTTCCCTCTTTAAGTTTTGGAAATTCTGTTTTAGCTTTTACCGCTGCATTGTCAAATTTAGATATTCCCACATCCTACTCACACGCTACCAAGCATGATTGTTGGCGACAAGCTATGTAGGAAGAAATTGCCGCTCTAGTGGCCAATCATACCTAGGATATTAAGCCTTGTCCTCTCATCATTGTTCCTCTACGTTGTAAATGAGTTTACTTAGTCAAGGTTTGATCTGATGGAGGTCTGGATCGTTACGAAACCCGGTTTGTTGCTCTTGGGAATAATCAAGAATACGGTGTCAATTATGAATAGACCTTTGCTCTTGTGGTTATGATGAATATTGTTCGTACGATTCTAGCTATTGCTGCTTCCAGTGATTGACCACTACATCAAATAGATGTGAATAATGCTTTTCTTCATGGGGATCTTAAAGAGTGTATTTATATGATCGAAGCCACCCCCGAGTTTGTTTCCCTCTCTGACTTCACTTGTGTGTAAGCTTTGTTGCTTTCTTTATAGTCTCAAACAAGCTTCAAGGGTTTGGTTTGATAAATTCCGCACCACTTTATTACAATTTTCATTAAAGCAGAGCAAGTATGACACTTTATTGTTTCTTTGAAAATCAAACATGGGCATTGTTGTTCTTTTGGTTTATGTTGATGATATTGTGATTACTGGTTTCGATTTTGATTTACTTGCTCAGCTCAAGACTCATTTCTCAGAGTCCTTTTATATGAAAGATCTTGGGTCTCTTACATATTTTCTTGGTCTTGAGGTGAATCGTAGTCCCTCTAGTATTTCACTCAATTAACATAAGTATGCTAGTGACTTGGTGGCCACAACTTGTTTTCAGAAGGGTACTTCCGTTGATACTCTAATGGAATTAAATGTCAAGATTCGCAAAGAGGATGGCGACTTACTTGCCAATCCTAGTTTATACCGAAAGTTGGTGGGTAGTCTTGTCTATCTCACCATTACTAGACTAGACATTTCTTTTGTTGTATAACAAGTCAGCCAGTTTCTTCAGACTCCTCGTCATCTTCCTTTGGCTTTTATTTGTAGGATCATATGCTATGTTCAGGGCACTTCTACTTGTGGTTTTCTTCCCTATAGGCAATTCTAATCGCCTTGTTGCTTATAGCGATGTTGATTGGGCTGGTTGTGCAGATACACATCGCTCCATGGTAGGTTCGCCAAGGCTTGGGTCCTTAACTACCAAAGATAATATTTATAATCTAACTAATCCCAAGTTCAGTAGAACGGGGAGGGAGTTGGGTGTTGATCTTAGGGACTCTAGTACATCGATGCAGCAATTTTTAATATAGTTTACCACGTTGAAACAAGAATGGAAATATGGATTTGATGGTGTTTTTATCAACTACAAAAGCAAGTAAATTGTTTTAAACTACTTCTAGAAAGCGAGTCTTTGGTTATAAATTCAACTTAGGCTGTCATTTGCGGTAACTTTGTCCAGTCAATTATCTGTACTAGGTTCAATGGTCAAGTGAATCGCTTAAGTGGCATAGGGTAGCAAAGGTGTACTAATCGTCTGGAGCATGATCGGGAATCAGAGTATACCCTATCTAGTAAACATGAAACCCTCTATAGAAACTGTACTCTATTATGTATAAGTGACTCAAGCTCTAGCTATGCTCTCCTATCCCCTAGATTTTCATCCCAACTAGAGAACTAAATGTGCAAGAAAATAAAGGCATGGTATTGAAATTGTAGGAATTAAATCAAAGCAATGTAAATGGAAAGTAATTAAAAATGACATCAATTGAAGCTCGAAGGCCCGTCACTAGCTGTTTGGGAATACAATTGAGAACCAACTACTCTATGCAGTAGCAATCATAACTTGAAGGTTGTCACAAGCCTTTGAAGAATCCGAATACAAACCAAACATGAATATGAAAGAAAGCAGTAAATCTATTCTACGACACTGATCAAAACTTGAAAGCCTATCACTAGCTTCTCAAGACATTGATTGGGAACCAGACATGAAACCAAAGAAAGCATGAAAACCTAATCTAAATGGCATCCAACAACATTCAAGGTCTGTCACTAACCAAAAAAAGGCCAAAGGGTAACCCTAATCACCTATTCAAAGTTTATTTTTATACCTAAAAGGGTTTACGAGCGATCAATTTCAAATCAAGAAAGTTTTGACAGAAATCTTGCGAAGTAGATTACTAGGCTCAAAGGTAGTCGACCTAGTTACACCACAGTCTTCCCTTGGTTGTGTCCTGGTCGAACCTCTTGGGAAAAATATTTAGAATGCTTATGTTCAGTCAACCTGGTCGCGCCTCCAAGGTTTCCTAGTCGCTCCTTGGTCGAGATCCTCTGGAAAATCTAGGGTTTAGTTGAAGCATTCCTCGACCTAGTCGCATACCCAAGACCTCTTGGTCACGCCCTTGGTCGAAGCTCTTTGTATTTCTGATTTAGTCAGCACTTTGGAGTCTTCATTTCATAACCTGGTCGCCCCTTGTGTCTGCTGGTTGCACCATATGATCGAGCAGGATCATGTTCCTTTTGATAAACAAAGGCCTTGGAGACTTGGTTGTGCACTTGGTTGACCTTTGTGCTTCCCAATTGCTTCCTTGGCTTCTTGCATCGCTTAACTCCTCAATTTAAGCTCCAATTTCCTAAAACATGAACAAAGCACGTGTAACTTTGAATAAGGATAAAAAAGGATAATTACAATGAAAATGAGAACAAAGCATAGGTAAATGGGGGCCTAAAATAGCACATTTTAGGAACACATCATAACCCTCAACTTACACTTTGCTAGTCCTCAAGAAAAGAAAAACTAAGAAAAACCTACAAAAGATAAACAAATTCCTAACTACCTCCTCTTTCATGGGAAACATGAATGCATTTACCATATGCAACAAGGCTTTAAACCCCTAGGTAACCCTAGTGGACGAGTTATAGTCTCGTGAGGGTTTCCTGGGCGATACCTACAAACACCTATCCTAGTGAACATCAATTAGAATCAACAAGTAACACAATCATGCCATGTCACATACAAATATATAACATTATTACAACCATGTTTCTCTACAAATAACTTCATTATAAAGACAACTTTGAAGCAAATCACTCATATATGTCTCAACAGGGTATAGCCTTCAAGAAAGTTAGAACCCTTAGAGATTCAATCAGTAAGTCCAATTCATAGTTAATATCATCATAAAAATCTGAGTATAAACATGTATAGTCACATGGCATGTGTAAAGTGAATGATTCATCTCACTCGAGTCATCCTTGGACACCTACAGAATGGTTATCTTGACTTAGCCTCACTGGTATACTCTCAAAAACACTCATGAAGATGGGGTCACTATCATATGTGAGGAAAAACATGCATGATCAAACATCTCACATACATTGAGGAACCAACGATGAAGATGGAGTGGACTAGTCTCATAAGAATGGAATTCAACCTATTAACAAGGTGTCGAGTCCTTCACCGTAGCACTTTCTCACCTACTTGCTACAACCTACCAAGGTCACCCTAGATTGATAATTCATAAACCAATATGTGAATCTATCATATGCATCGGAGCACCCAAAGATACCTAAGACAAGCAGGACTGTGGTATCTCTAGCTTGGCCAATGTTCTTTTTGCTTTTTGGAGTAGATATCTATATATTTTTTTATTATTATTTTTTTCTGCTCATAAGTTTTTATTTTCTTTGAATTTTTATTTTCCATGGCTAGCACGAACAACCAATACAACTTTAAACTATTATCGTGCTACCAGTAGATAATTAATACTTGAAAAGAGAATTCATGAACTATCTTATCTCTAGGGGTGGATTAATACTTACATCTTGAGTTGGCTACAAGACCTAGGTTTGAATCTCCCCACTAGACATCACCTCTAGGCTAGCAAATGCAAATAAAGAGACTAGCATATCCAGAGAAGAAAAGTTGAGTTTCGTGAACTCAAAGTATATCAAAAACTCAAAAAAAAAAAAAAAAAAAAACGAGAGGCTCAATAAGACCTCACAAGGTGTCATAGTCGCCACGATTGTTCTCTCAGTGCTCACAAGGGAACCTAAGTGAAACAAATCATGTGAAAGTGCGTTTTAGCCTTGTAATATACAATGTGAATACAAAAAATTATACAACAACATTAAAATGATTGAAATCCTAATCTACTCTCATCAAGTTATCAAATAATAAAACTGACCATACCACATGAAACTATGCAAAAGCAACTCACTTCGTTGTTAGTTAGCATAATAAGGTCATTTACAAGATACGACATGAAATTGTAACACAAATGCTATATAAAAGTATGACAAAGGGCATAAAGAGTGTTAACATGGCATACAACATACAATGTTCACTGAAAAATTAAACATGTCATATTTGTGCTTTAGATGTAACGTGTAGTGCTTTCCTAACCCTACAACCCCAAACTTAAGACTTTAATGTCCCCACTGAAGTAAGGATAGAAAACACCTAGAAGGCGGGTGAAGGAAGCACTACACATGGATTCAAGAAATACATGTGTACTAGCACAAGAACGCACCCAACATAAAACCAGAATACAAAAAGGAAAGTAACAGTGCACCAAGTACAAATAGCTAGAAAAACAGTCAAAGCACATATTGAGGCCATATTTAAACCAAGGTGGGGGCTGACCCCCAACTTAGAATGAAAAAGAAATGGGCAACCAGGTCGCACCAAAATGGCTAGATGGTCGCGCGCTGGTCGACTTTGTCTAGAAATTAACGGTCCTTGAGAACACATAACAGCGACCAAATTGCACTTAGTGGGTGTCTAGGTCGCACGATGGTCGGCCAAATTTGTGAAAACTATTACACTTACCTAACTATAGACCTTGAGAGATTGACCTTGTAGAGACTTGGAGAATTTAAATTAATAAAAGTAATAAAATAAAGAGAGAGTAAAAGAATAAGAAAAAGGAAGAAAATTTAAAAAGGAGAACAGTAGGGATTCGTCGACAAACTCAGAGTCTTCATCGATGAATGTCCTATAGATTTTTTTGACTAAGTACACGTGTCTCATCAACGAGAAGATACCGAGAGTTTGTGGATTTCAGGTTCGTCGACAAACTAGCCTGTTGACGAAGTGTCTGCATGGGTTCATCGACGAATCACTTGAACTCGTCGACGAATGCTGGGCTATAAATATTGAAACCCTCATTTCTAGCGCGTGATTCTCTCTCCTCTTACTCACTCTCTCTAAACCCATAGTTTTCTCTTTCTCTCTCTTCGATTCCAGCTTCGTTATAGCTCGGATTGACGATCAGGAACCACCACGAGGTTTGTGGGGAGATTCTCTACAACTTTACCGGAGCAGAATTTCAATTTGGAGTTCTAGGGCATCATCCCAACATCAAGGTAAGTAATATGTTTTAGAGTTTAATGGTTTGTTTGGAGTATTTGAAACCTAGGAATTATTAAACGAAAGTGGTTTTGGGAAATAAGTTGTTTAACTTGGGAAAAATGTGATTTTTAGGGTTTTGAGCTTCAAACATCACGGGCGTAGGAATTAGGTGTTACGAGCCACTCAGTAAGCCAGGTAAAGGGAATAAATTATAACATTATTTTTCTAAAATTACTAGTTGAATGAATATGTGAAAAAAGAAAATATGTTATTTTACCTGCGAATATTATGATATGAATATTAGACGAAATTGTGTGGCATATGATTTATACTAAGAATATGTTGAAACTGGGTTGTGTAATGTGCACAAGAAATGTTTTGTGTAGTAATGATTATAAGAGAAAACCAGTGATGTTTATATACTGAATGGTAAAGGTATGAGAATTGTTTTATTGGGAAACATTGAAAAGTGATATGTATTAAAGTGTATCTTCTGAGGAATATTGAATAATGTGAAATGATATATATATATATATATATATATGTTATTATGAGATGAAATGCATATTGAAATGATCATTAATATCATGAGATGAATTGTGAATGCTGAAAATGGAAATATTGCAATGTGAATTATGCAATGTAAATTCTGAAATGTGAATATTGAGATGGGAATACTGAATCGTGAAAATTGAGATGAGAATACTGAAATGTGAATATAGGAATGTGAATATTGAAATGTGAGTACTGCAATGAAAATGTTGAAATGTGAATACTAAAATGCGAATATGAGAATGTGAGTATTATAACGCGAATACAGCAATACGAATGTGAATTGTGAATACTAGAATTGTGAATATACAAATGTGGAAAATTGCAATGTGATTACTGCAATTGTGAATACTGGAATGTAAATGGGAAATATGAAATGATGAAATATGGAGAGAAATAGCCTCAACCATGGGGAGAAGCATGACGTAGAGAATATCTTCATAGGAGTATAACCTCGACCATGAGGAGAAGCTTGGCGTAGAGAAAATTTTCATGAGAGCATAACCTTGACCATGGGGAGAAGCATGGTGTAGAGAATATGTTCAGGGTAGTATGACCTCGACCATGGGGTGAAGCATGGCGTGTAAAATATTTTCAGGGTAGTATAACCTCAACCATGGGGTGAAGCATGGCGTGTAGAATATTGTTAGGGTGGTATAACCTCGACCGTGGGGAGAAGCATGGCATATATAATATTTTCAGGATAGTATAACCTCGACCATGGGGTGAAGCATGACGTGATAAATACCTTCAGAATAGCATAACCTAGACCATGGGGTGAAGCATGTCATAGAAAGAACATTCTCAGAGCAGTGTGCTAGATGATGAAATGAAATTGAAAGTGGAAAGAAAGTGTGTGTGTAATAACATAGATAAATAAGGCGAAGTAAAACTCTCCGCCTGAGGGCTTACTGAGTAAGGTGAGTGCCCTGATAAGTATTAGTTGTAGTCGTACTCGAGTTCATCGGGTAGGGTTACAAACGATATCAGAGTAGAGGGGAACTACATGTATGGATGTGTAATCTCCCCTATCCTCAGCAACTTTTGTCTTAAATATGGGTTGCATGAGAATGAGATGAATCTCAGATGGTGTTATCACTGAAATGTATATGTATATTATGATATAATGAAACTCATACTGCCACACACTGTAAATAATTTATTCTATCTTACTGAGACGTGTCTCACCCAAATATTTAAATATTTCAGGGAACTGTGTCAGACTTGGAGATAGAGCTCCGAGATAGAGGGAAACTGATACCCTGAGTAGGCAGGGTGAGTATTTTTAGCTAGGGATGGAGGATTCCCTTAGAGTTTTGTTTGTTTTGAGAATGTGTTGGATATGTGTATATTTTGGATGTATAGTACTCTGGTCATTTGTATTATGATTGATTTGCATATACTGACTTCCATTGATAGGGTTGTTAATTAAGTTTGTCTGTTTACCCGATATCCCATTTTAGGTCATGAAATGTTATTACTGTCTGAGAGTTGTTGACGTGGCCGATGTGTGATGTGATGTTTGTTTATTATTAAGAAAAAAAATGGTATGAAAATTAGGGCGTCATAGACCTATAATGACTCTAGACTCTAACATATCCTACAATGGACAACCTAAAGAAACAAAGATAAAGAAAAACACTCGGGTTGCTTCCAAGAAGTGCTAAGTTTATTGTCTTTAGCTAGACACAACGAATGCTCAAGTTGGATACACCTGGTCACAAAGAAAATTTTCCTCTACAAGTCCCTCAGTGACCCCCCTACACATGGCTTTAGGTGCTAACCATTGACCTTGAAAAGGGTGTTAGTCATTGGATCCTTAATTTTGACCGCACCATGGCGAAACACACGGTTCATAACATAGGGACCATGCCATCTGGATCACAACTTACCCAGAAATAATTTTAACCTTGAATTAAAAAGTCATACTTTTTGGTGAGGCTCAAAAGTTTTTACAACAATATGCTTGTCATGAAAGGCTTTCATCCTATCTTTATAGATCTTGGCATTCTCATACGAGTTATTTCAGATCTCCACCAACTCAATAAGTTGGAGGTGGCGATGGGAACCGGTAGTAGCCAAGACAAAATTGAACTTCTTAATCACCCAATAGGCCCGATGCTCTAAGTCAACCAGGAGGTGACATGCCCTACCATAGACCAATCGATATGGCGGCATACCAATTGGGGTTTTGCAGGCCGTTCTATACGCCCACATAGCATCATCTAGCCGGGATGAACAATCTTTTATATCCGGTTATGAAATTAGGAATAGCTTCTCAAGAGGGGGGTGAATTGGATTCTTTTTGATTTTAATAATTTTTTAGCTTTTGCATTTGATACCAAGAAAAAACAATTAATAACTGATAATCACACTTGAAAATACTGAAATTTAAATTCATAATTGAATCAATGAAATCAAAACAATTCAACCACTCAACCAAGAATATTAGTACTTTTGTCAATTTCCCTGTGATTGTTTACCACCTTCTTTGAGTAACCTTTTTGTATGCACTTCTCTTGATCAAGATTTCCGCAGATTAACCAATGTACTCCCTTTTGGGTTTTCACAAATGGTTAATCAAAACGTACTTTCTAAATATCAAGAGTCTTTGTTTATGTCTAACTTTTGAAACCTGAAACCTGCACTTTAAATCACACAACAAAAGCAAGTACATAATATAGAAAGTAAAGAAGAGAGAAAGACACAAGGTTTTTGCGAGGTTCGGCTTCAACACAGCCTACGTCCTCGCCCTTGGCAAAACACCGAAGGGTTCCACTATAGCAGTTTCGTTACCAAGTGGAACAACGCCTGTTAACAATCACTCCTTGGCCAAGGCTAGAGCCCACCTTCTCCAAACAATATACCCTTGTTTGGTCAACGATCTAACAGCCTGGAATCGTCCAAAATCTATAAGAGAGATATCAAAAAGCTGGTGTACAAGAGATGCTCACACAAAGAGCAGATTAGTACAAATTTAAACTATGTACTTCAAAAGATAAATATCAAGAAAGAAATAAACTTTCGAAGCTTTATAAGGATTTCACCAAATTCCTTTTCTCCAGATGAGAAATCAGTAATCTTTCTTCAGGAATTGATGAGCAAGAGTACCAGAACCACAATACTTTTAGCTTACAAGAGATTGATCTAAGTGAGATTTTGAGAGTAAGAGAGTTTGAGAGATTTTCAATGCTTGGTGTATTTTTTATTTACAAGAACCATGTATTTATAGGCTTCCAAGCAAGTTTCCTTGTTGCAAGAGTTTCCTTAGAGAGTTTCCCAAGTTGTTAGAAAATTTGGGGTTCAAACAGCTATAATTTAAAAAATAAGATTTTTTAAAAATTTGCCCGTTGAACAGTATTCAGATGTCTGAGGATTCGAGGTCAGACATATGAAGTTCTTGAAACCCTTTAAAAATTGAACTAGATACAGGGTCAGATGTCTAAAGAGAGGGTTCAGACATCTGAGATGCCAGGTTCAGATGTCTGAAGTTGCGAGTTCAGACGTCTGAACTGCTACTGCTTATTTCTATTTTGATCCATAAAATCTTCAAATGTCTGCACTTAATCTTCAGACGTCTGAAGTAATTCTTCAGATGTATGAACATGAAGTTTAGTCACTTGAAGTTGCCACTTCAGACATCTAAACTGAAAAGTTCAGTCATCTGATCTGCCAAGAACCTGTTTTAGAAAATATTTTTCTTTAAAAACTGATTTGCTCTCTTATGATTTTTACAAGACTTGTTTCAATATTCTTAAATAGGTCTTTAAATACTTATAATCATTTAAAAGAGCTTCAAAACATATTTCAAACGATATTTTAGCTTTTGAAATACTTACAATATATTTCCTAAAACTTTGTATGCCAAGCTTGATATTCTCCTCAATCTGACTTTTGAAGTTCTTTGCTTGAGCTGCAAATGTCTTAGATTCTCCTTGGATCATTGATTAGTTGACCCACACTTGATTCATACTTGATATTCACTTGAACCATACTTGAGCTTTACTTGAACCATACTTGATCCATTTTTCCTGAAACACAAAAACTCAACCTTTCCAAGTTAAATAGTCCTTTGTTTGTTATCACCAAAACCGATTGAAAAAACTTGTTAGGCCAACGATCTCCCCCTTTTTGATGACGAAAAACAAGGAGTAAAGATAAAGATTTTATGAAAAATGAAGTACTCCCCCTTACTATAAGCCATAAAAAGTTCATCACATATCCATGTTAATTTAAGTTCACATGTGTCATATATCCATCCATTCATTTAATAGCCATGTTAGTTCATATGGAAAAGGTTCATTTGTTCACATGTTGATCATATGTTGTAGTTCCTCAAGTTCTCATGTTGTAGTTCATCAAGTTCTCATGTAGTTCATTAAGTTCTTATGTAGTTCATTAAGTTCTCATGTTGTTCATCAAGTCTTTATTTACTTTATCTTTACTAACCACTCTCTCCCCCTTTGTCATTAGTCAAAAATAGTAACAAGATTATGAAAAAAAACATCAAAAAGTCTTTCTTATAATCAAAAGGTAATCAGTACAAGAGGCAGTACATAGAAGTTTCATGTGTTTCCATACAAAAATAGAAATGTAACACAAAAAGCTGCATTGTATCATGATTACATACATCTGAGATACATGAGTCTTGATACTTTATGACAAAAAAAAAAGCATAGTTTCCTAAGATAGGTAGTTTCTAACTATCCTATTTTTCTTCTTCTTCTTCTTCTTCTTCTTTTCAGAATTTCCTTCTTTTTCTACCGAGTCATCATCATCATCATCATCATCATCATCATCATCATCATCATCATCTCCACTCTGAGGAGCGGAGCTAATATCGATAGGATCACTTCCCTTAGAGGATTTTGCTTGATATTGTTCTATATGAGTGACCTGCTTATCGAGTGATGTGACTTTTTCTTTAATATTCCGAAGTCCAATGCATACTTCAGAAGAAAAGTTGGAGAAATCCTTTTGAAAGGATAAGAACCATGAAGGTGTGTCTTGAGATGAGCCAAGGTCCTGTGTAGAAGAAGATTGTGCGACCGTTGATACTAGTGCCGAGGCTGAGGCTGAGGCTGAAGTTGAGGCTGCTGCAGAGACAGGTGGTGCATATGTAGTCCTTCTTGTTTTCAAGTACCATCCTGAACTTCCCTTGTCATACCCCATTTGTTTGAGAGAAGTCTCATTGAAAAGATCATATCGAGTTCTTTTTATGAAAAATTCAAATATATTGGTAACATTAAGATGAGTAAAGAGAAGAGTAAGAATTCCTCCATAAGGAAGAATGACTCGAGAAGATTCCAGTTTTGTCCACATCCACCTAACGATTAAACTAGCCAAGTCTAGTTTCTTGCCTTTAAGCAGACACCAAAGAACAAAGCATTCAATATAAGAAAGATGATCAAAAGAGCCTTGTTTTGGTATGATATTGTTTGAAAAAAGTTTATGGAGAATCTGGCCTTTTAAGTTCAGTTGCTTGTATAGCGGAGGATGTGCAAAATAGATAGGTTCATTTTCCATGATCATTGGAAGAAAAGCTTCAGGAGTGAATCCTTGTTCTAGGATCCAAGATTGAGCAAACATAGGATAGTTAAAATCTCTTGGAGTAATTTTGAAAATGGGAGACAATATTTCAGAATTTAGCAAAATTTTCTTTCCTTTAACTTCTGAAGAAAAAATCCCATTTTCATATGTCATATTAGCATAGAAAATTTTGACAAGATGGGGAAAACAACCTTTGGGTTATTGAGTGATGAAATCAAGCCAACCAATGTCATGAAATAATGAAAGGATATCTGGAAACTCAGTAGTGAAGAATGATACATCCAAGATTTTACCTAAGATTTGTTCTACAGAATTCAGTGAATTTCAATAACGGATTCGAGCTCGAGGAGCAACCAACCATTTGTCAATATTTTGTGCATCCTTCCCCGATGAAGAACCCTCGTTTGCAGTCTGCTTGATTCGAGGCATGAAGATATGAGATTTTGGATGCCCTAGGTTTCGTGAGGAGAATCTTTGTAGAGAAGAAGCTTTAGATTAAAGTGAGGATGGGAGAAGATGAAGAGGGAGGTGTTCGGATGAGTGAAGCAAGCAACTTCAGAAGTCTGAAATTAGGGTTTAGTGCACTAAAAGTATTTAAAATCCTCGACTTCAGATGTTTGAAGATTTTAAAGCCTGGAAATTGAAAATTCAGTAGGCGCTCAAACGTCTGAAGTCCCAGGTTCAGTCATCTGAACCTATTTGCTACAGTGCTCAGACATCTGGGGTGTGAAGTTCAGACGTCTGAAGTACATAAAAGTTTTGAAATTTCACTTCTAATATACTTCTCTGCTATAGATTAGCCCAAGTTCTCTCCTAATATGTATAAATCTTTCTTCACTTAGAGGTTTTGTAAATATATCAGCCCATTGATCATTTGTATTTATAAATTCAAGAATTATATCCTCTTTTTGAACATGATCTCTCAAAAAATGATGTCTTATGTCTATATGCTTAGTTCTTGAGTGTGAAGTTGGATTTTTTGATATATTTATAGCACTTGTGTTATCACACTTTATTGGTATTGTTTTATACTCTAGATTGAAATCTTTTAATTGTTGTTTCATACATAAGATTTGTGCACAACAACTTCCCGCTGCCACATATTCAGCTTCAGCGGTTGATAAGGCTATAGAATTTTGTTTCTTTGAGAACCATGACACTAACGATTGTCCTAGAAAGTGACATGTCCCACTTGTACTTTTTTTTATCAATTTTACATCCGACATAATCAGCATCGGAGTAACTTATCATATTAAAACCTGTGTCCTTTGGATACCATAAACCTAGATCAAGTGATCCTACCAAGTATCTAAGAATTCTCTTAACGGCTGTTAAATGGGATTCCTTGGGTGCTTATTGAAATCTAGCACACATACACACACTAAACATAATATCAGGCCTACTAGCAGTTAAATATAGTAAATTACCAATAATTGCTCTATAGTGTGTTATGTGTACTTGTTTTTCTTTTTCATCTTTATCAAGACTTTTGGTTGTACTCATAGGAGTTCCTATGGGTTTACTTTGTTCCATATCAAAATTTTTGAGCATATCCTTGATGTACGTAGTTTGATTTATGAAAGTTCCATTTTTAGCTTGTTTTATTTGTAATCCTAGAAAATAATTTAGCTCCCCCATCATACTCATTTCAAATTCTTTTTGCATACATGTGGCAAATTCCTTGCATAGATCTTCATTTGTAGCTCCAAATATAATATCATCCACATATATTTGAACTATTAGCATATCTTTGTTTTTGGATTTAATGAATAAAGTACTGTCAACCATTCCTCTTGTAAATTCATTTTAAAGTAAAAATTTACTTAACCTCTCATACCAAGCTCTTGGAGCTTGTTTCAAACCATAAAGGGCTTTTGTCAATTTGAATACATGGTTTGAATTTTTGGAATTTTCAAAACCTGGAGGTTGTTTGACATACGCTTCTTCATTTATATATCCATTTAAAAATTCACTCTTTACATCCATTTGATATAACTTAAAATCCTTATGGGCTGCATAAGCTAAAAGCATCCTAATTGCTTCCATCCTTGCCACAAGGGCAAAGGTTTCATCGTAATCAATTCCTTCTTCTTGATTATACCCTTGTGCTACTAGTCTTACTTTATTTCTTACCACAACTCCTTTTTCATCTTTCTTATTTCTAAACACCCATTTAGTTCCTATGATTGATTTATCTTTGGGTTTAGGTATAAATTCCCACACTTGACTTCTTTCAAATTGATTTAGTTCCTCTTGCATAGTTATAATCCAAGAATCATCATTTAAGGCTTCTTCAATATTTTTGGATTCATCTTGGGATAAAAAAGCATAATGATTGCAAATATTTTTTAGTGAGGCTCTAGTGGTTATTCCTTTTGAGGTTTCACCAAGAATTTGTTCTTTTGGGTGATTTTTATCATTTTTCCACTCTTTAGCAAGTTTCAGATTTTCTGTAAAGTTTTCATTTGGAGCATCATTATTCTTTTCTTCTTTTATTTCAAGATCTTCTTCTTTTTGTGAAGTGTCTTCTTTTTCATCATTCTTATCTTTAATGTCATGATTATTTGATTCATCAAAAGTTATATGAATTGATTCCATAATAGTAGTAGTTCTTTTATTATAAATCCTATAAGCTTTACTATTTGTAGAATAACCTAGGAAGATATTTTCATTCGACTTTGCAACAAATTTTCCTAAATCATCTTGAGTATTTAGTATAAAACATTTACATCCGAATACATGAAAGTAGGAAATATTAGGTTTTCTATCTTTCCAAAGTTCATATGGTGTTTTATCTATTTTTGATCTTATTGATACCCTATTTACAATATAACATGCTGTATTTATAGCTTCTGCCCAAAAGTATTTAGGTAAATTATTTTCATTAAGCATTGTTCTTGCCATTTCTTGTAGAGTTCTATTTTTCCTTTCAACAACTCCATTTTGTTGTGGAGTTCTAGGTGCTGAAAAATTGTGAGTTATTCCATGTTCATTACAAAATTTATCAACTTCCTTGTTTTTAAACTCTCTTCCTTGGTCACTTCTAAAGCTTGTTACATTATAGCCTTTCTCATTTTGTAATTTCTTGCATAAGTTTATTAATTGGTTACAAGCTTCATCTTTGTTTTCTAAAAAGATTACCCAAGTAAATCTTGAATAATCATCTACTATTACAAAAGCATATTGTTTTCCACCTAAGCTTAAGGTTCTAGTTGGACCAAATAAGTCTAGGTGCAAGAGTTCTAGGGGTCTTTTGGTGGATATGTATTTTTTCTTTTTAAAGCTTGTTTTTACTTGTTTTCCCTTTTGACATGCATCACACAACTTGTCTTTTATGAATTTAGTATTTGGTAGTCTTTTTACAAGATTTTTCTTAGATAATTTGGATAGTAGGTCCATGCTAGCATGACCTAGTTTCCTATGCCATAACCAACTTACTTCATTCATACCTGTTAAACAAGTTATGTTTTGATTTGCTAATTTCTCAAGATTTATGCAATAGACATTATTTATTCTATGAGCCATAAACAAAGTTTCCTTATTTTTAGGATTTTGGATAACACATTTTTCTTTTATGAAAATTACTTCGAACCCTTTATCACTTAGTTGACTAAAACTTAAAAGATTATGTTTTAGTCCTTCCACTAATAGCTCATTATCTATAGTGAGCGAAGGTTCTTTACCAATTTTTCCGATACCAATAATTTTACCTTTGGCATTGTTGCCGAAGGTGACGTATCCCCCATCCTTTTGTTTTAAAGTAGTGAACTTGGTCTTGTCACCGGTCATATGCCTTGAGCACCCGCTGTCCAAGTACCATTTGTCCGTTGTCGTTGTTGTCCTAAGGCAAACCTACAATGAGGGATACTATGTGTTAGTTTTTGGAACCCAAATTCTTTTGAATTTCTTTGTTTTGTTGTTAGTTCCACTATTTGCTTTCCATTCTCCTTGAACTTTAACATATTTTATTTTTAATGGACAATTAAACATCACATGACCTTTAGTCTTGCACATATAGCAAGTGGTGTGGCCATGTTTGTTATTTGATGAAGTGCTAGCATAAAACTTAGCTTCCTTAACAAAGTATCCCATGTATAGCTTTTGATTCCTTTTATTTGCCTTACCATTGTAGCCTATTCCTTCTTTGTTTCCATGAAGCCTTTGCTGTCCAATCATCTTTTCAAAGTTTTCTTTACCTTTGGTAAAATTATAGATAATCTTTTCTTTATCTTCAACTGCCTTTTTGAGTTCATTTATTTCTAGATCCTTTTTATTCAATTTATCTTTATGAGTTTTATCTAACTCTTGTGTTGCTATATTTATTTCTCTTTCCACCTTCTTAATATGAGAATTTTTTTCTTCTTCAATAGTTTTAAATGATTCAAGTTGTTTCACAAGTTCTTTATTTTGATCTTTCAAAGTTATATTTCTCTTAGAAATTTTTATAAATCTTTTATGTAGTGAGAATAACTCAGCTTGTAATTCCTTATAAGAAGGCAAGCTATCACACGACTCATCACAAGACTCATTTTGAGATTCGGTTGAAGAGTAGTAAGAATTTACCTCTTCGTCATTCGTCATGAAGCATATATTTGTCATCTCTTGTTTACTTGATTCGATTTCAGTTTCGCTAGAGCTTGAGTCATCCCAAGTAGCCTTTATAGCTTCCTTCTTTTTCTTCTTCTCTTTCTTGAACAACGGGTAGTCCGGTTATGCCCGGTTTTTTGCAATGATAACAAATTGGTGGTTCATTCTTACCTTTATTTTCTTTCCTACTTGTCTCTCCTTTTTTGATTTTCTTTTTATTAAACTTTCTAGGAAACCTTTTATTTCTTCTGTAGAATTTTCCTAGTCTCTTGGTAATGAATGCCAATTCATCCTGATCTAAATCACTTATTTCACTTTCTTCTTCACTAGTGCTGTGGCTAGATGCATTTAGTGCTGTAGATCTTTTATGCTTTGGTTCAGGATTCCTTTTTTTCAAGGCCATTTCATAGGTAAGAAGTGAGCCTATAAGTTCATCCAAAGAAGCAGTCTTAAGGTTTCTACCTTCCGTGATAGCTGTAGCCTTTGGTTCCCAAATAGAGGGAAGGCCTCTTAGAATTTTTCTGATCATTTCATAGGTAGTATAGGTTTTTCCTAAGGCGCTTAAGGAGTTTATTATATGGGCAAATCTGGTATACATGCTTGATATTGTTTCATCAGAATTCATCTTGAATGCTTTGTATTCGCTTGTTAACATGTTTGTCCTAGTATCTCTAACATCAACTGTTCCTTCATAAGTTACTTCTAGTTTGTCCCAAATCTCCTTAGCTGTTTTGCAAGTCATGACTCGGTTAAATTCATTAGCATCTAATGCACAATATAACACATATATAACACTTGCATTTATTTGAAGCATTTTATAATTTGAGTCGGTTATATCTTTCTTTTCTTTTGGAATAAGTTTTCCATCATCTGTCTTAGTGGGGATAAGATTTCCATCCATAACGACTTCCCATGCTTTCCAATCCATGTGTTGGAGATATATTTCCATTCTTTTTTTCCAAAAGGTATAATTGTGTCCACAAAAGATTGGTGGACGGGTTGAGGATTGGCCTTCACCGAAGGGTGCTACTCCAATGTTGGCCATTAGATCTTTTTATAGTTTCTTGTTAGGAATTTCTATAACTAGGTTCTGATACTAATTGAAATTAGGAATAGCTTCCCAAGAGCGAGGGTGAATTGGATTCTTTTTGATTTTAATAATTTTTGAGCTTTTGTGTATGATACAAAGAAAACAAAATTAATAACTGATAATCACACTTGAAAATACTAAAATTTAAATTCACAATCCAATCAATGAAATCAAAACAATTCAACCACTCAACCAAGAATATTAGTACTTTTGTCAATTTCACTGTGATTGTTTACGACCTTCTTTGAGTAACCTCTTCGTATGCACTTCTCTTGATCAAGATTTCCGCAGATTAACCAACGTACTCCCTTTTGGGTTTTCGCAAACGGTTAATCAAAACGTACTTTCTAAATTACAAGAGTCTTTGTTTATGTCTAATTTTTGAAACCTGCAACCTGCACTTTAAATCACACAACAACAACAAGTACATAATATAGAAAGTAAAGAAGAGAGAAAGACACAAGGTTTTTACGAGGTTCGCTTCAACACAGGCTACGTCCTCGCCCTTGGCAAAACACCGAAGGTTCCACTATAGCAATTCCGTTACCGGGTGGAACAACGCTTGTTTACAATCACTCCTTGGTTAAGGCTAGAGCCCGCCTTCTCTAAAAAATAAACCCTTATTTGGTCAACGATCCAATAGTCTGGAATCATCCAAAATCTACAAGAGAGATACCAAAAAGCTGGTGTACAAGAGATGCTCACACAAAGAGCAGATCAATACAAATTTAAACTATGTACTTAGATAAATATCAAGAAAGAAATACACTTTTGAAGCTTTACAAGGATTTCATTGAATTCCTTTTCTCCAGATGAGAAATCAGTAATCTTTCTTCAAGAATTGATGAGCAAGAGTATCAAAACCACAATACTTTTAGCTCGCAAGGGATTGATCAAAGTGAGATTTTGAGAGCAAGAGAGCTTGAGAGATTTTCAATGCTTGGTGTATTTTTTATTTACAAGAACCATGTATTTATAGGCTTCCAAGCAAGTTTCCTTGTTGCAAGAGTTTCCTTAGAGAGTTTCCCAAGTTGTTAGAAAATTTGGGGTTCAAACGGCTATAATTTAAAAAATAAGATTTTTTAAAAATTTGCCCGTTGAACAGTATTCAAATGTTTGAGGATTCGAGGTCAGACGTATGAAGTTCCTGAAACATTTTAAAAATTGAACTAGATATAGGGTCAGATGTCTAAGGTGCCAGGTTCAGATGTTTGAAGTTGCGAGTTCAGACGTCTGAACTGCTACTGCTTGTTTCTATTTTGATCCATAAAATCTTCAAACGTCTGCACTTAATCTTCAGATGTATGAACATAAAGTTTAGTCATCTGAAGTTGCCACTTCAGACATTTGAACTAAAAAGTTCAGTCATCTGATATGCCAAGAACCTGTTTTAGAAAATATTTTTCTTTAAATACTGATTTGCTCTCTTATGATTTTTACAAGACCTATTTCAATATTCTTAAATAGGTCTTTAAATACTTATAATCTCTTTAAAGAGCTTCAAAACGCATTTCAAACGATATTTTAGCTTTTGAAATACTTACAATATATTTCCTAAAACTTTGTATGCCAAGCGTGATATTCTCCTCAATCTGACTTTTGAAGTTCTTTGCTTGAGCTGCAAATGTCTTAGATTCTCCTTGGATCATTTATTAGTTGACCCACACTTGATTCATACTTGAGCTTTACTTGAACCATACTTGAGCTTTACTTGAACCATACTTGATCCATTTTTCCTGAAACACAAAAACTCAACCTTTCCAAGTTAAATAGTCATTTGTTTGTTATCACCAAAACCGATTGAAAAACCTTGTTAGGCCAATAGGTCTCACTAATTTCTCAAGGATGTTTTTGATCTTACGGTTCAAAACCTCAACCTGCCCACTAGTTTGTGGATGGTACGGTGTGGCAACTTTGTGAGTGATGGAGAATTTTAGAAGGAGTGCTGCAAAATGATGATTGAGGAAATGAGTTCCCTCATCACTAATGATAGCTTGGGGGCAACTAAACCGACTAAAGAGACCCTTAAGAAATCTAACGACCACACGATGGTCATTGGTCCTAGTCATGGCCGCCTCTACCCACTTCGAAACATAATCCACCGCCACAAGTATGTACACACATATCCATGGGAAGGAGGGAGTTGACCCATAAAGTCAATTCCCCACACATCAAAGAGCTCAACCACTAGAATAGCATTCAAAGGCATCATGTCATGCTGGGAGATGTTCTCGATTTGCTGACATCATAAGCATGCTCTACAAAACTCCTGAGCATCTCGAAAAAGTATGGGCCAAAAGAATCCGCTTCGAAGCACCTTGGCCGCTATTTTCTTTCCACTAAAGTGACCACCGCACTCTAAGGTGTGACAAAATTCAAGTATGCGGGGGTACTCACTCTCGGGAACACATCGCCTGATGATCAAATCTAGGATGATTTTGAAAAGGTCAAGGTCTTACCATATATAATGGCACACTTGGGAGAAGAACTTGTCTTTCTCTTGCAGTGTCCAATCACGAGGAATGGCTTTCGTGGCTAAGTAGTTAGCAATCATAGCTAACCATAGGAGCTAGGAAGACATGACAAAGAGTTGTTCATCAGGAAATGAATTATGAACTGGATAGGGGTCGATAGACCCCTAAACTAGAATGTGGGACAAATGATCAACTACGAGATAAGAGCGGAACTTATCAAGTGCAAAAACTACTGCTAGAAGCTCCTTCTCAGTGGTAGTATAATTCAATTGAGCTCCTTGAAGAGTCTTTCTTGCATAGTAAATCACATGAGGTAATTTATCAACCCATCGCCCCAACACAACCTCTATGACATAATCCGAAGCATTGCACATGATTTCAAAAGGGAGGGACCAATCGGGTGGCTACATGATTAGGGCGGAAGAGAGCAGCGTCCTAAGAGTTTCAAATGTAGTAAGACAATTTTTATCAAACTCAAAGGGTGCATCTTTTACTAACAAGTTGGTCAAGGGCCGAGAGATTTCTCTAAAGTCCTTGATGAATCATTGGTAAAAATCAACATGCCCTAAGAATGACCTTGTTGGAAGTGGTATATTCCCAAGAGGCTGGGGCGGGGGGGGGGGGGTGACTTGGGTTTTTAGAACATTTTGGCTAAATTAAAAATTTACTATGATTCACAACATATCATATCCCATTTTAATTATGATCGTGTATGTAAAATTGAATAAGCAATATGTACAGGAATTCATGTGTATCTTATTTAAAATAAATGTGTGCATGCAATTAGTTATAACCATAAATAAACAAGCATACACATGCTGAATTTAAAGCGCAAAAATTAAATGAGATAAAGAGAGAGACACATATGACATTTGTTATTGAGGTTCGGCTAAACCAGCCTTCGTCCCCGCATTGGGTATATCCTTCAAGGATTTCACTATCCCTACTCACTTAAATAGGCGGAACAGAAGCCGTTTACATTCTCTTCTTACAGGGTAAGGAAAAACCCAGTTCAATTACCAAGTTGAGCCCAATCAGTCTCCCTTACGAGGTGGAGACACCCCAGTTCAATTTACAGGATGAACCCAACTAATCTCCCTTACGAGGCAGAGACTCTCCAATTCAATTTATGAGCTAAACCCAACCGATCTCCCTTATGGAGCGGAGACTCTCCAGTTCAATTTACAGGATGAACTCAACTGATACATTAAAAACATTTTGTACATATAAAATGCTTCTGAAAATACAAGCAGAGATGTACACATTAAAGTTCAAATACATACACTCTAATATGATATGAGTTATGCTCAGTAGAGTAAGAGTGCTTATCTAAATAATTAATGCACAAATAAAGCATATGAGAATATCAAAATGATTATCATATTCTCCAACAAAGATTTTTGCTAATAAAAATGTTTGGAGAATTTGGAGTTTAAGCCCAAGAAAAATATTTGTGCAATAAAGCACTTCTTCCAAAAATGTTTATCAAGAAAAATAACTGGAAGAAATCTTAAGGTTACTCTCAAAAATGATTTTAATAAATAAAGATGCAAATGAGAGTAAATATAAATGAATATAAAATAAATGCCCAAAATAAATATGCTCTCTTTCAAAATAAATTTTAAAATAAATAAACAGAAAGAGAGTAGAAAAGATTTGATAATAATATGCTCCAAAGAAATGGTTTTATCAATAAAAATTGGTTTATGGGAACTTTGATTAACAAAGGGTTTAAAGAGAATTTAGAGTTAATCAAAGTTGCTAATTTGAGGTTATGAAGGGTATTTATAGATTTTCAGAAAAATATGACCGTTGGGGACACGTTCGGTATTATTACAAAAGTTTAATTAATTTTAAATGTGTTTTAACATTTAAAGTGTTGGAACTCGAGAGGTTCGGTCATCCGGCACCTAGGGTCGATCATTTGAACACTCACAAAGACTTAAAGTTACTTTTCGGGTTCAGTTAACCATAGGCAATGACCGATTGACTGAGCTAGGCAATTTCCCGAGTCTTCGTAGGTTCAGGTGCCCATGAGTATAGGCCGATTTGCCGAGTGGATAAGTTTGGTCGACTAAGGGTATTTTGAATTGATAGTTCGGTTGGTCGAGGCAGGTTGGAAAAGTCAAGTTTGAAAGTCGGTCAACCATAGAAAATATGTTCAAATTAGGTTGGTTGCTTGAACCAAGTCAAACTTTTGACTCCGAGCTAGTTTGGTCGACCGAGTTGATTAAAGCTCGAACTGGCCGGTTGACCTAGGGCATTAACAATTAATATTTTGCCCAAAAAATCCAACGTTGGTCAGCTGAATTAAAGTTGTTCCAAAACCTTTGTTTGATTTTAGTTTTTAATGAAAAGGGATTTTGGTTAAACTCTAGGTGCCCTAACGTCAGTCTATGGCCTTTGATTCCCTATGATTATTTTATAGTCATCTACGCATTCAAATATACCATTCAGATGCATGCATTATTACAGACCAAAGATAAAAATTAAATGCAATATAAATACAATAAATGTCTTCTTCTTCTTTTGCTCTTCAAGTCTTCATGGAATATGCTAGATGATGTGTTCTTTGAGTTTTGTCTGGCTTCCATCTTCCTCTTTTGTGTGTGCATTTCGAATTATGAACCTGTTCAAAATACTAGACACACACATGAGACACTTGTGTTTGTTAACATCAAAATAGAGATTGGACTCAAAAAGCCAACAAATCTTACTTATTTAACAAAAGTGGGGGGAGGAAGTTTGAAAATTAGCTCTACCTTAACCCTATCTACTTCAATCCCCTTAGAGGAAACAATTTTTCCCAACACCATTCCCTCTTGAACCATAAAATGGCTTTTCTCACAGCTTAACACTAGGTTTGTGTCCACACATCTCTCAAGGACTTTCGATAGGTTTTCCAAGCATGCATCAAAGGAGGATCCGAACACAAAAAAATCATCCATGAACATCTCAAGGAAATTTTCAACCATGTCGGAAAAGATCGCTAGCATGCACCTTTGAAAGGTTGCGGGTGCATTGTATTACTCGGAAGGCATCCTCCTATAGGCAAAGGTCCCGAATGGGCAAGTGAAAATGGTCTTCTCCTGATCATCCAGGTGAACTGCAACCTGATTATACCCAGAATACCCATCCAAAAAGCAATAAAAATTTTGACTTGCTAGCCTCTTTAGGATTTGATCAATGAATGGTAATGGAAAGTTGTCCTTACGGGTGAGGTTATTAAGTTTCCGATAATCAATGCATACTCACCACCCACTAGTAACACGAGTGGGGATGCCTTCACCCTTATCATTTTTAATGATTGTGATTCCCAATTTTTGGGAACCACTTGCGTATAGCTCACAAACTCACTATCAGAAATAGGAAATATTATCCCAGCATCTAGGAGTTTGACCACTTCCTTCAATACCACCTCCTTCATATTGGGGTTTAACCTCTGCTGCATCTTATGAATAGGTTTCGCATTCTTCTCAAGGTGAATTCGACGCATACAAATGGATGGATCTATACCCCTAAGGTCCACCACTAACCACCCTATGACTCATATATTTTTCTAGGACATGAATGAGCTGAGACTCTTGCGAACTAGTCGAGCTAGATGAGTTATTAACAGGTAGAGTCTCGTGGGGGCCTAAAAAGACATACTTAAGAGAAGCCAGCAAGGGCTTCAACTCAAGTGAAGGTGGGGCCTCAATGGAAGGATGTGCTGGAACACTAGAAAAGGTAAAGAGATTTTAGAACTTAGCTTTCTAGGGTCATTTCTCTAGGTTAGAGGCCAATTGACAAATAGCAGAAATATGTGCACACGGGTCCTCTAAACCTAAGATAGGAGGCCGATCAAATTGAAGGTTAGCCTCAAAGGAGTCTCTTAAAAGAGTCGAAGGGACAACTTCCTCAACACCATCATCGATCATGTCCATATATTTGCATTGGATATCAAAAGATGGGTGCTGGGAGGTGCGGAACACATTCAGCTGGAGCTGCATGTTGCCAAAGGATATATCCATAATGCCGGTCCTACATTGGATGCATGCATTAGTTGTGGCTAAGAATGGCTGACCCAGGAGGACAGGGATTTGTTTCTTAGCCGGGTTGGTAGGTTTCATATCAATGACAACAAAGTCAATTGGGTAATAGAACGTATCAACCTTTACTAGGATATCCTCAATAACCCCCCGGGGTCTCTTCATGGATCGATTTGTGAAACTTAAGGTGACCGGGGTGGGCTTCAGCTTTCCTAGACCAAATTGCCGGTAGACTAAGTAAAGGAGTAGATTCACACTTGCCCCTAAATCTAAAAGAGCCTTATCGATAGTGTGATTGTCGATCACACATGAAATAGTGGCAGCGCCAGGGTCTTTAAGTTTGGGGGGAGTAGAACCTAAAATAATTGAGCTCACATGCTCGATCAATCTAACTCTTTTGTTCAAGTGAACCTTAGTTTGCGCTTTTAGGTGCACAAGTCCTTGAGGAACTTAGCATAAGTAGGTACTTGCTTAATGGCATCTAAGAGAGGAAGATTGATCTTTACTTGCCTAAAGGTGTCCATCATGGACTCTTCAATTTCTTCCTTTTTAGGCTTAGAATATGCCTAAAGAGTTGTAGGGAATGACACTACAGGGATATAATGGGGCAATGCTTCTTCAGCAGAGGAAGTGGGAATCTCGGGATTGCTCACCGAATTAGAGGAGGAGGGGTTGTGTGATTCGACACTAGGCTCTACTCTCATCTTCTATTTACCATTACCTTGGTCTAACTTCTCCCCCACCCTATTATCTACCTCCCGACCAGTCCTAAGAATGGTTACAACCTCATCTTTCTCATGATATGTCGTATGATTAGTAGCTGGCTCACTCTTTACCTCGTATTGGCCTTTAGGGTTAATGATGGGCTGACTCGACAATTTACCCTCATCTCTCCTACTCAAGGATGTTACTAGTTGGCCCATAGTGGCTTCTAGTTTGGTGATATACTGAGAGTGGGAGTGGAGTAATTGCCAGTCAACTTGATGATCAGCCTTGATACCCTTAAGAGCTTTCAACACCGTCTCCTGAACAGATCTATCATATTGAGGCTGAGGAGGAGATGGTTGTTAATAAGCTGATTTTCAAGGGGTAGACATGGGAGGATTTTAATATAAAAGATGGAGCAGTGGGTGATTGCTGAGGTCTTTGAGCTGAAAAACTTGGAGCTTGTGGTCTTTAGGAGAAGTTAGGATGTTTACTCCACCTAGAATTGTACTTGTTTGAATATGAATCATTGGTCGACATGTTGTACCAATTATGGGCGGCCTTAACTTCCTCCTACACAAACTCAGGTGTGGTAGATGCATGGGCGCACTAATAGCATGTGTGAGGAGGATTAGAGCAGATGACACACACCTTTGCACACGCCACTGGCTAAGGTTGTTGTCCTAGGGACAAAAGCTGATCTAGTTTCTTCACAATGGTGTGCAGTGTGGGTACAAGGTCATGCCAAGTGGCTAACTCATAGACTCCCTTAGGATGGGAAGAGGAAGGTTGGGATGGTTTACAAACAGTAACAATATGCTGCTGAGAATTCTTGGCGAGGGTCTTGAATAAAGTCTAAGCCTCATTCTTATGCTTTGTGAGGTAAGTGCCTCCACAAGATGGATCTACCATGGCTCTATCATGCTCAGTTAACCCTTCATAGAAGGTTTGAACTAATTTCCATCTAGGGACTTGGTGATATGGGCATTTATGCAGAAGGTCCCCAAAGCGCTCCTATGTCTCGAAAAATTGTTCACCATCCAGTTGGTCACCGAGTTCAGCTATAAGAAATTCAGTCAATATTTGGCTTTGTCCTTCAAATAGAATGGAAATAGCCTTAGATAGAGGGCATCATCACCAAATTGAGGTATATAGATGGTGGAACAAATTTCAAGAAACTCATCAAGATGCTTGTATCGATTTTCAGTCGAATTCCCAAAGTTGGGAAGCATTGAGATTGGGGAGGTCTTGATTTCGAATTATGCAGCCTCGACATCCGGGAACCAAATGTAAGATGGTTACATGTATGCATTGGGTGTGAAATAGTCCCTCAAGGGCCGAAGAGGTTGCTCCTCCGCCGCAGGTTGACGAGGAGCAAGGGGTTCCAAAATTTGGTCAGTAGGAATCAGTTGGGGTTCGACCATGAGTTTAGGTTCAGAGGACTAGGCTAACTCTGGGCTAGAAGTATATTTCCTAATTGATCTATGGGATCTCTCAATCTCAGAGTTTATAGGCACTAACTAAGGATCCAAAGATCGCAAACCCAACATATACAAATTAAGCACACAATCAAGACTTTAAGTATAAAAAAAGAAAAGAAAATAAAAACAAAAGAACAAAGAAAAAGAAAAATATGTAGTAAACTACACTAGGAAATTTGCTTACTACTGTACCCGAGTCCCTGACAATGACACCAAAATTTGGTAGGCTCACCAAGGCTTGGGTCCTTAACTACCAAAAATAATATTTATAACCTAACTAATCCCAAGTTCAGTAGAATAGGGAGTGAGTCAGGTGTCAATCTCAGGGACTCTAGTGCAGCAGTGCACCAATTTTTAATATAATTTACCATGCCAAAACAAGAATGGAAATATGGATTTAGTGGTGTTTCTATCAACTACAAAAGAAAATAAATTGTATTGAACTAATTCTAGAAAGCGAGTTTCTGGTTATGAATCTGGCTTAGGTTGTCGTTCGTGATAACTATGTCCGGTCAATTATCGGTATTAGGTTCAATGGTCAAGTGAATCGCACAAGTGACATAGGGTAGCGAAGGTGCACAATTCATTTAGAGCACAATTGAGAACTAGGGTATACCCTATCTAGCGAACACGGAACCCTCTATAGAAACCGTACTCTATTGCATATAAGTGACTAAATCCTTAGCTTTATATGCACTCCTATCCCCTAGGGATTCATCACAACCAGAGAACTATATGTGCAAGAAATTAATGATATGGTATTGAAATTGCAGGAATGAAATCCAAGCAATGTAAATGGCAAGTAATTGAAAACGACATCAACTGAAGCTCGAAAGCTTGTCACTAGCTGTTTGGGAATACAATTGAGAACCAACTACTCTACACAACAACAATTAGAACTTGAAAGTTGTCACTGGCCTTCGAAGAATCCGAGTACAAACCAAACATGAACTTGAAAAGAAGTAGTAAATCTATTCTACGACACCCATCGGAACTTGGAAGCCTATCATTAGCTTCTCAAGACATCGATTGGGAACCAGACATGAAAGTAAAGAAAGCATGAAAACCTAATCTAAATGGCACCCAAGGGTATTCAAGGTCTGTCACTAACCAAAAAGGGGCCAACGGGGAACCCCAATCACCTATTCTTTGTTCATTTTTATACCCAAAAGGGTTTATAAGCGATCAATTTCCAATTAGGAATGTTTCGACAGAAGTCTCGTGATGCAGATTGCTGGGCTTGAAGGCAGTCGACCAAGTTGTACCCCAGTTTTCCCCTGGTAGAACTTCTCGAGAAAAATCTTCAGTCAGGCTTATGTTTAGTGAATCTGGTTGCGCCTCTAAGTTTTCCTGTTCACACCCTGGTCAAGGTCCTTTGGAAAATCTAGGGTTCAACTGAAGCATTCCTTGACCTAGTCGCACACCCAAGATCTCTTAGTCACACCCTTAGTCGAAGCTCTTAGTATTTCTGATTCATTTCACACTTTGGAGTCTTCATTTCACAACCTAGTTGCCCCTTGTGTCTGCTGGTCGCACCACGTGGTCGAGCAGGATGATGTTGCTTTTTATAAAACAAATGCTTTGGAGACTTGGTTGCATACTTGGTTGAGCCTTGTGCTTTCCAATTGCTTCCTTTGCTTCTTGCATTTCTTAACTCCTCAATTTAAGCTCCAATTTCCCAAAACATGAACAAACCATGTGTAACTCTGAACAAGGATAATTACAACGAAAATGAGAACAAAGCATAAGTAAATGGGGGCCTAAAATATCACATTTTAGGAACATGTCACTCCATCACTGGTTGGTGTGTTTTCTTAGGTGATGCATTGATCTTTTGGAAGAGTAAGAAGTAAGACAGAGTTTCTAAGTCATTGACGGAATTTGAATATCGGGCAATGTCTCTTGCTTGTTCTGAAATTATTTGGCTTTGAGGTTTGCTTGCTGAGCTAGATTTTTCTGAGACTGATCCTACACCTCTACATGCCAATAATATAAGTGCTATCCATATCACACCCTATCTAGTCTATCATGAGTGCACGAAGCATATTGAAGTCGATTGTCACTCTATTTGTGAAGCATTTGAAGCTCATGTTATCACTTTTCCACATATTTCCACTAAATTGCAAACTGCAGATATCTTCACCAAGGCTCTCACTCGTCATCGACATTGCTTCCTAAGTTTCAAATTGATGCTTGTTGATCAACCCGCATCAATTTGAGAGGGGCTGTCAATGGAACAGCAAACAGCAAAGAAAAATATTTCTTACCTTACTTCAGCCCACAATTATTTCCTTATTTCTCAATTCATTATTTTGTACGGTTAGCATATATTTAGTTTACATCTATAGGGCTTGACAGATTATAGTTTACATGTATAGGGCTAGAATCATGCTAGAACTTATTTACTTTCCATGTATAGCATTCTTGTAAAGTCTATATATAATACATAGAACTCAAGGCCAAACCATTCATCCATTCACACATTACCTTGAAAAGTTGAACTAAACAAACATTGAAAATGCCTAAAAAATTGGTAATTTTTCTGAAGCAATATATATTTTGAAGCAAACAGGTCTAAGCATTACCATTGATGGGCTAATGGGGAATTAAGGTAGCTAAACATTTAGAGTAGTAGAGGTTCATAAGGAGATCGTGAAAGACAAGGTCAAAAAATGTCAAAATAATTTTAGAAGGAAAAAAAAATTCAAACAACTTAATGATGTATTGCTAAATATTATATGGTTAGAGAATGCCACAACATGGATGAGCTATGATAGGCTTGTAAATAGTACATAATAAAGGCAAAAGGTCTTCTCTTAATTGTATAGTTAGACAAAGTCATTTGTGCCATCTTTGAACTGGGTTAATGTCTAAAGAAAAGAAACAGTTCTTAGCATAACACCAAATCCATGTGTTACCAGAGCTGTCAGGCTTGCTCAATCCTTATGTGAGGCTGGGCTTAACCTTTTAGGTGAGGACGGGCCTAAAACTCTAAGTAGTTTGATCATTATGCATTTGGTAGTGGTTTGCTTGCGCAAGTTAATTGCTAGTCATTTGGATAATTTTTGTATAGTAGGTTTTATATATATATATGCATGCCATTCATGATAATCTATATACTAATGACACAAAGAGATAAAGTATGTGCTTAGTCATGCATATTGAAACAGATAAATAAAATTTGAAGAGAACAACTTTGACTTACTATACATATGTGTTTGATGTGTTTTTGTAAGACGAAGTAGCTAAGGGTTTCAATTTTTGTAAGACGAAGCAGCTAAGGGCTTCAAAATTTGAAGTGGCCAAAATGGGCTCTCTTATTAATTATATATATATTCGAGCTCTTAATTGCACTTGCAGATTTTGATACCTTGGATCTACTATGCAAGCTGAAGGAGAAATTGAAGATGATGTAATGCATAAAGTTAAAGCAGGTTGGGTAAAATGGAGAAGTGCTTTAAGTGTGTTTTGTGATTATATAACGTTGGCCTTACAAGGCTTAATATCCTATTTTGATGCTAACAAACAAGTGAAACTTAACATGCTTTATTTAAGTGATGTATTTTCAGGACTCAATAATGAATGCAAGGTTAAAGAATTCATGAGAGCTTGTACTTTAGATAAATATGATTATATCAAGCTTGAAGTAGGGATTTAAAGATAAAACTTGAAGATTATGAAAGCATGAGGATTAAAGAGAACCTGATGAAAGCTCACATATATTTCAGGATCATTGAAGCTCAGCAAAGAAGACAAAGAGAACTCAAAGCAGCGAAAAGTCAAATGGGTCTTTAGGACAAGTCTTTGTAAGTACTTCAAGTAAATTCAAATATGAATTTTTCATTTTGAAGCTCATTAGGCAAAGAGACTTAAAGACCTTAGTATAAGACTTGGAACATATTTTTCAAAGTTAAACAAGTTAATATTCCAAGATTAATTAAGCAAAGAAGAGAGAACTCAAAAATATGTTGAAATGAGGAAAATCCA
Organism: Malania oleifera; assembly: GCF_029873635.1. NCBI lineage: Eukaryota > Viridiplantae > Streptophyta > Magnoliopsida > Santalales > Ximeniaceae > Malania > Malania oleifera. Next base: position 95,408,966 of record NC_080426.1, on the reverse strand, counting down.
GTTGATAGACGACTATCTGTAAATAGACAGATGACTGGAATGTTTTCAAAACATTTTAAACACAAGTCAGAAGCCAGACAGACGACTGCCAGTAGCAAGTGAGTGATCTGTGTGTGTTCTGCTAGACAACTGCCACCCTACTGAGTTGTTTTTGAAAGTTGAATTATTCAAGTGACAAACGAATGCCAACATAAGGACAGATGGCTGCCACCTTTCTGTTTGAAAAATATGAACGTTATATATAGACAAACGACTACCAGGACTTCACAGTCGTCTGGCTCGCAGCAATTTTTAAAATTTCCAACAGGCATATTTTTGAAATTTAAATTATTTGAAGTTTAAATAAATTTAAAACTTTGACCCTACTCCAAGTAAACTTGGGGAACAAGCTAAATCATTTTCTACATCTATAAATACCCTCAAGTTCCATTGATTCAAATACACCAAGAGAGACCAAGAAATCAAATTCAGAAATTATACTCTTTCAAGCCTTCTGAAATTCTGAAATTCTGAAAGTGCTCTATTGCTCACATCTTGCACAAAATATACTGAAGTCTTGCTGATCTTCTAACCTATCTTGTGCTTTAATTGCTAATTCTTTCATCTATTGAAAGAACCCTACGGTGATACAACTCTAGAGCTTCATTCTGAATTTCATATTTTGAATTTACTTTGAAGTATACTAGTTGTTCTGAATTGTTGTACTAATCAGCTCTTTGAGGAGAAAATTATATGTACGCATCTATTTGATTTGTAGATTGATGATTCTAAGGATTGTTTGGATCGTTGGCTAAGCAAGGGGATATTGCTTAGAGAGGCGGGCTCTAGCCTAGTTAAGGAGTGACCGGACGAGGGGATATCGTTTGGAGAAGGCGGGCTCTAGCCTTAACCAAGGAGTTTTGTAAAGGTATTGTTCCGCTTGTCAAAGGAACAAGTTTTGTGAATCCTTTGGTGGTTTGCCAAAGGTGAGGACGTAGGCTGGGTATAAGTCGAACCTCGTAAAAATCTCCATCTCACTTTTTCTTTCCATACTCTTTATTTTTAGTACATATTTAAATTGCGTGGATGGTTTAAATTGAAAATCATATATACTACGTATATTTGGGAATCAAGTAAACTTAAAGTTTAATTTTGATTTAGGTTACGGAAACCGAAAGGAAGTACGTTGGTTAAACCATATCTTTCGGAAACCATACGGGAGTACGTTACTTGGTTAAACATCCCAAAGATAAATTAACTAGGAGTTTATTTGACTTTTGAATATTGGGAAAAGTGTGAATATTGTGTTGGATTTCATATTACATATCATATTAAGCAAATCAATTAATACAAGGCTTCACATCAGCAAACACAAATTATCATTCATTGTAGGGCTTGATTCAAATTTATAACCAGGGCTGACAACAAAAGCTGAAAGTTGAATTTAATATATTGATATATTGTGGTTGAATGGTTTAAAGTTTGAATGTGTTTATATTCCAAAGAGTGTTGAATCTTGCATACTTCCATTAATCTAATAGTGCTGCAGTTAACTTATACTTGGGAAATTAATTGGTTGTTTGGTTTGAATATTGTGCTTAATTGATTGGTTGTTTAATGATGTTGTTAATTGGATAAAGGAAACTAAGTTCTTGGGTGATTAACAAATTTAAACAAACAAGTCAAGAATTGGTTAAAAGAAATAAAAGAAGTTTAAGGAATCTTAAAAGGAATTAAAAGAACTTTTTAGAATCCAATTCACCCCTCCTCTTGGGACTACGCCTTGCTTTTCATATAATACCCTTAAAATTAAAAGGAAAATTTTATAGGATGACTATAAGATTAGCTATGCTATATAGATTAGAATGTTGGCTGATGAAGAAGGAATATTCAAAAAGTAAAAGTTGCTGAGCTGAAAATGCTTAGATGAATGAGTGGTATAACACTAAAAGATAAATTAAGCAATGAACATATTCGTGGTAAGTTAGGTGTAGTTCCTATAGAAGATAAGACAAGGGAGGGATAACTTGGATGGTATGGACACTTGCAACATAAGCCACATAGTGCGCTAGTGAGGAAGAGTGAGTTAGCTACTGTAGGGGCACTAGAAAAGGTAGCGTTAGACCTAAAATAACTTGGAAGGGGATAGTAACTAAGGATTTAATAGCCCTGAATCTGTTAAAAGAAATGATTCATGATCGTATAAATTGGTGGAAAAGGATTCATATAGCCGACCCCTCCTAGTGGGACTTAAAGTTTGGTTTTGTTTTTCTTTGTTGTTGGTAAGTGATAAACATATTAGATTATAATATTCGTAAAAAGACTTCGTTTACAAATATATATATATATATATATATATATATATTTGGTCACACTTGTGCATGGCCAGATTAGTGGAGGTCAAAACAAGTATCCAAATAATCTGTTTATAAATTTTTTTTTGCTTAAAACACAAAATTTTGTCACACGCAACCACAAACATGCACATATTAATACTAACTTCAAATGTGGTGAAATTACTAGGTTGTGAAATTATAGTTGTACTGTTGATGCATTCCTAGCAGCAATCATTGGCTGAGTGATGAGTCCCTAAAATGCATGATTTTAGACCCTCATTTACCTTTGTTTATCCTCATTTATTTTGTATGTAACCTTTTGTTATCATATTTCAGAGCTATGCAAGGTTTGCTAGTGTTTTAGGAAAAACAGTTTAAAAACCATGGAGTTAGGCATTACGAGAAGCCAAGGGAATATTTGGGATATTCAAAGCTCAAATAAGATGTTTAGTTAAGTCCCTAGAGCTTCAGAACATTTAATGAAGGAAGATCTTGTTCGACTATGTGGAGCGACTAGCTGCCAACAGGGTCGACCAAGGCAATAGAGGCAGCCTCCAAGGTTCAAGCCTGAACTAGAACAACTACAAGGTTCAACCAAGTCCTCGACACAGTGAGCCTTTGGGGCGACTAGGTCCAGAGGCTAAAGCTGACTGAAAACAGAACTACTGAGAGCCTCAACCAAATGCTCGACTAGAGAGACCATTTTGGGTGACTGATTCAAGTTCCTGAGATTTCCTGAAGCTCGAGATCCTGTAAGTATTGACCATCTACTCGACCAACAAGATTGACTATGCGACTATGTCGAGAAGAGCTGAATTCAAATCCCTGCTTTCCCTGGAGCTTCGACCAGGGCGCAACCAAGGAAGAATATGGATGCGACCTGGTCGAAACTGACGGTTTGCATCGCGAGATACTTGCAGAAGTTTCAATTTTTTAATTTCAAACCTTGTGAACCCTAATGGGTATAAATTATAGCTATGAATATGTTCTAGGGGTTTCTTTTTGGCCTCTCTTAGGTTAGTGACAAATTTAAGACGTCATTGAGAGCCATTGTAGATTAGTTAGAGTAGATTTTAATACTTGTTCTGGCTTGTGCAAGAAGTGTTCAATGGCTCGTGACAATCGTCAAGGCTCTTGTGCTTTCCGTGTACATTAGATGATCGTTCAGTTGTACCTTCAGTCGTCAGTAACAGACGATTTGAATATAAAGGATTGATCATTTTACATGCTTTCTCTTTACAACTTTCACCTTTACATGCTTTCTTTTAATCACTTTTTCTTTACTATTTTCTTTTACAGTTTGGTTGTGATGAACACCTGGTAGATAGGATAGCACTTCTATAGCTTTGGTGAGGTACACGTATTAGGCTATAGTCCCCCGCAGAGGTTCTTGTGGTCGTTGTGATAAAGTATACTCCGGTTCCTGACTGTGCTCTGGATAGTTGGTGCATCCTTGATACCCTATGCCATCGAACGACTCCTTGGATTGTTTAGTCGGGTTTTGGTTAGTTTAATGCAGTAAACTCATTGAACTTAAATTACGCGTACAACATCCTAGGTTGGATTCATGATTGAGCACTGCTTTGTAGGAGTAGAGTTAAGTTAGATTTACTTGCTTTCATTTACTTACTTTCCAATAGATTGTTAGAAAACACTCCTTGAAAAATACCATTTTTTACTTTTCTTTTACACAAGGCTACAACAAATTAATTTGGGCGTGGTTTGATAACTGCGCTTTAAGTCCCTGTGGATCGACACTCGACTTCCCCCACTTTCTACTGAATTTGGGATTAGTTAGGTTTTATAAATATTATTTTTGGTAGTTAAGGACCCAAGCCTTGGTGAGTCTACCAAATTTTGGCGCCGTTGCTGGGGACTTAGCTACGGTTATAAGACAACTTCCATTTTACTGTATTATTGCCTTGTTTTCTGATTTTCTCTCCTTTTATTTTCATATTTTTTGTTATTTATATTTTTTTTTTCTGTTTATGAAGTCTTTAATCTATGTGCTTCAAGTGTGTATGTTTGGTTTGTGTTCTCGGGACCCTAAGATAGTTCCTATAAATCTTGAGATTGAAAGATCTCGTAGGTCCTTTAAGAAACTTACCTCTAATCCAAATATTGTTGAGTTGTCTGAGCCAAAAGGCATGGTTGAACAAGACTCATCGGTTCCCATTGATAAACTCCTGGAACCTCGAGCTACCCACTTACTTGTGGTGGGAGAGCAACAACTTTGGCTGCTTAGGGACTACTTTGTGACTAATGCATACACATCGCTGTCTGCATCCGATTCTCGAATGTTTATGCGACACAATTCGAGATTAATACTTTGATCATCTCAATACTGCCCACCTTTTATGGGAACTCCACATAAAATCCTTATTAGAATTTGGATGAGTTCTTGGAGATCTGCTCCACCATTTGAATACCCAATTTTAATGATGACACCCTTTGTCTTAGGTTTTTTCCATTCTCTTTGAAGGATAAGGCCAACTATTGGCTGACATCCTTAGAGCCGAACTCGGTGACCAAATGGGCCACTATGCAGCGTAAATTCCTTAAAACATACTTCCCAATTGGGAATACTAACCAGCTATGAAGGGTAATCACGAGTTTCACACGGACGGATAGGGAACTCTTCTTTGAGACTTGAGAGCGTTTTAGGGACCTGCTCCGTAAATGTCCACACCATCAGGTCCCTAAGTGGAAATTGGTGCAAACCTTTTATGAAGGTTTAGCTAAGAGAGACATGTCCATGGTAGATGCCTCATACGGAGGTACTTTCCTTATAAAGAATGAGAATGAGGCATGGGTTCTCTTCGAGAATCTTGCTAAGAATTCTTAGCATGACACTGTTGTTGATCATAGACCCCCCTAACCCATCCACTTCCAAACCTAAGGGAGTTTCTGAGTTGGCTGCAAGCCATGACCTAGACCCTACCACTGCTGCTTGTCCTTAAGACCGCAATCGTAGATAGTGGCCGGTGTAGATGTTTTTGCAATTTGCTCAGACCCTTCCTATACATGCTATAATTGCCCACACATGCCTTCCCAGCATGAGCTTGTGCAAGAGGAAGTAAAAGCCACCTATAATTGGTATGATAGGCTGTTAAACGACCCCTACTCTAATACCTACAACCCCGGATGGAAACAACATCCTAACTTCTCCTAGAGGCCACAAGCTTCGGGTTTTCAATCCCAAAGACCCCCGCGATTCCCTATTGCTCCACCTCCTCGCCCATACCCAAATTTCCAAAATCATCCTGATTCAACCCCTAGATCCTCACCTTTTCAATAGCCGTCTCCCCTTGAGTCAGAGAGACGAAGAAAAATTGCCAAGTTAGCCCTTAGTGAACCCAAAGGGGCCATACGAGGAGGAATGTGAACCGGACGCTGGCCCCTCATCATATCTTGAGTAGGCCCAGGCGGTGGCCACTCTACAAAGTGGTAGGATGATAGATGATGCAATCGAGGAGCAATCGAGGGAGGAAGAGAATGAGGAAGAAAGAGGGTAGTACCCCAGGTTGATTCTGGCACCCTATCTTCCTCTAGTTTAGTAAATAAACCCCTTAATCCCACACTTATCATTGGAAGGACCAAACCTCATTTCACCCCTCATACAACATTTCATGTCCCTCCAGTAACTCATCCTGTAGCTCATCTTGCACCTTCTATATTTAGGAAAGAGGCCTTAATAGAGTCCGTATGGGACATGTTTAAACAAGTAAGGGTTGACAAGCCTCTCCTAGATGGTATCAAGCCATAGCCTGCGTTCACCGAGTTCCTTAAGGACTTGTCAAAACAAGAACAAGAGTCAAGAGTGCATATGGACAGATTAGTTAAGCAGGTCGAATTCATGGGCTTAATGATATTAGGGCACCTTGTCCCTAAGCTAAAAGATTGACTCACTTGAAAAATGAGTAGCTCGGAAGCTATCCCAAGTATAGGAGTTATGTCGTGTAATATTAAGCCCAAGGGCTAGATTGTCTCCTCAAGGAATGCGTTTTAATCTTAGATTTTATGTTTTTCCAATCGAAAATAAAAGTACTGAACTCAGTTCAAATTCAGGCTTTCAAGATTGTTCAATTTAACTTTTGAAAAATTAAATAACACACAAATTAAACCCTAAAACTAACATTCAATAAATTAAAAAGCAAGAATGGAAGCCCTAGTTTACTCAAGGAAACACCGAAACAACCGCGAATTTAAAATGGTAACCTAGAACAAGGAAGTAAAACGTGTCAATCAAACTCAATGCACAAACTAAAAACTAAAACTTTAATCAAATCAAGAACTCAAACTAAAAAAAAAATATTGTTAAAAAGACTTGAGGATTCAAATAATTAACTAAGTCTAACAATGCTAAAAGTAAACAACCATTCAAAAATCCAATTTTTTCAATAAACAAAGCAAGAATAATAACCATTGTAATAAAGAAAGAAATAGAAAAGAAAGAAAAGAGAGAGAATGATGTTCTAGCCAAGTGGTTTGCTGCAAAGGGTGGCGGTGCTTTGGTGGCCGAAGCAGAGAAGGTAATCTGCTTGAGAAAAGGTTGGCCTGCGGCTGGTGGTGGTGGGCCGTGGCTATGCAAAGCTGGCCTGTGTGCGATTACAGAGGAGTCTATAGCCTGCAAGAGGTTGCTAGAGAGAGCCTCGGGCACTGCTATTGCTATGCTACTCAGAAGCTTCTACTGGTGCTTGGATGATGAAGAATGTTCGGGTGGAGGCTGGACTGTTGCAGCAGGTTGCAGAGCTTCCTAGGAGGGCTGGGTTGCAGAAAAGGGAAGAGAAGGAGAACTGAAGGAGAACAAAGAGAGAAGAGAGGTTGAAGGGAAAAACAAAAGAAAAATAGAGAGAGCAGAGGGCAGGGGGAAACAGGGAGAGAATGAGAGAAAATAAAAAAATAGAGGAAGAAAACGGGGTAATGAGCATGAGAAAGGGTAGAGGATGGCTAAGGGAAAGAAAAGAGGAAGAAGAAGGAGAAGAGAAGAGGAAGAAACAGAGAAGATGCACAGGGGAGGTTTATAAAGAGGAAAGAAGGATTGCCCCACCCAGATTGTCCAACGCGACCCAGCTTGCATGGCCGGGTCAAATCCTGATCCTTTTATATATATATATTTTATTTTCTCATTTTATTTGTTCTCTGCGTTCACAACCTATTTTGACCTCTTTGGAACCTGTTTGTTGCAAAACTTGAAATACAAAAGTTATAGATAATCCTTTCCTATTTCTCTAGAAATTTGAATCGTTTCAATCAGAGTTTGGACGGAAAAGTTATGAATGAAATACGAACAGGTGTTGGTTTTGGTTTCTGAGAATTTTCCTGCGATAAAAAATTACCCAAAATTCATAAATTGCACAATAAAACTCCAGAATGATAAATTTGGAACTTTATCAAAATATTGGATGTAATTAGACATTTAATTAAAAATATAAGTTGTAAAGACCGGGTTAAGATGCCCAATTACGCAGTTTTGGCGTGTAATCACACCCCCCAACTAACATTTTTCTAATCTCTAGCAAATGACGTGAATGAATTTCAGGGTGGTGCCTACAACTACAAACTCCGGTGAACGTGAAATTAGTGCACATGCGACACTACTATACGGTTTCACATACAAGAATATAACTGAATTTCACACAAGCTTGTTCATATTCAATGCACATTCTCCAAAGTATGTCACTCATGCAAGTTTCATCATTTATATGTCATTTAAGAGCAATATACTCACATGAAGTTAACTAGCGGCACAATTCAGAGTTAATGTAGTCATATAAGTTTGAGTATAAACAGGTAGACTCTCAAGGTGTGTGTGATATGTGTGACTCAGTACACCTAGGATACAAGTGGACACCTTCAGAACGGTCACTTTGACTCGACCTAACTGGTATACCCACAAAAACACTCAAAGAAAATGGGTTCACTTGTCATATGTGAAGTGGAGTGTCGCGATCAAACATCCCACATATTAAAAGGAACAAACGCTAAATATATGGAGTGGACTAGTCTAGAAAGGATCTAGCCTATTTATGAGGTTTCGGGTCCTTCACCCTAGCATCTTCTCACCTACTTGCCATATCCAACTGAGAACACCCTAGATCAACTTATTCACAAACTTGTCGTGAGTACGTCTGAGGCATTAATCGGTTGAAGCATCTTCATACGTGGAAAACATGTGTCGTGTCCTTGAATTTTTATGATATGTATGTGGACCGGCATTGACATTTCATTTCATGCACATGTTCATTTCTTATTCTTTCTTTTGATCATTCTTTATTTTTTGCTTTTTCTTGAGTAATAAGGACAATATTAACACTTCTTTTGTAATCTTCATACCATCAACGGGAATTAAGCTTGAATAGAGGTTCATGAATTAAGTCTATCTCTAGGGGTGGCTCAGCCTTCACATTTTGAGTAGGCTACAAGACCTAGGGTTTCTATCTCCTCACTAGGTGTCACCTCTAGGCTAGCAAATCAAAACATAGACTAGTGTACAAAGGAATCATCCAGAAAAGAGAATTGAGTTCCATAAACTCTAATTTGATATTAACGCTTAAAAGGACAATACATAGCTCAAGGATATCTCACAAGGTGCCATAGTCGCCACGGGTGTTTTTTTCAGTGCTCACAGAAAATCCTAAGTGCAATGAATCACGTGAATGTATTTATTTATGTTGACTTAACTGGACTTTTCAATCCTGTTTTGATGATAACAAAATGAAGAGCACTTTAACATATAATGTTAAGTGATGCGTTTTAGGTAAAAGAACTCTCAAGGTTGATAAATTGAAGCTCAATGTTAATCTAGTGAAAGCGCCTCAGAATATTGAAGGCAATGAATAACAAATGAAGAAGCTTAAGGGCAAGCAAACTCAAAGTCAAAAGTGAACCTCAAAAGGCTGAAGGAGGCTGAAGGATTTAAGAAGACCATAATTAGAAGAACTGTTGTAAGTACTTCAAAACCAAATGTCATTTAGATATGTGAAGCTCTTATAAAAACAAAAGAAACTAAGAAACACTTTGTTTTAAAGAGCTTAAAACATGTTTTTGAAATTAAAGTAACAAAGGTCTTAAAGGAAGGAAAGTGTTCAAAATAAAAATTGAATTTCTGATAAGCAGTGCACCTGACAGATGACTGTCTGTCTATGGACAGACGACTGGCAAGTTGAAGGGTTTAATAAAAGTATTTTGGGTTTAAATTTTAACTATGACAGATGACTGCCATGTCAATAAAAGTATTTTGGGTTTAAATTTTAACTATGACATATGACTGCCATGTCATGGCAGACGACTGCCACGTGGAGCAAATTTTAAATCTCAAAGGGAAGCTTTTTTTAAAATTTGAATTTCAAAATTTAATCAACAATTTAATGTTTTTTCAAAGTTTACCTAATTTGATATGGACAACATCTTTCAAAGTTTTGAATTTCAAAATTTAATCAACAATTTAATGTTTTTTCAAAGTTTACCTAATTTGATATGGACAACATCTTTCAAAATTTTGAATTTCAAAATTTAGTCAACAATTTTAATGTTTTTTAAAAGTTTACCTAATTTGATGTGAATGTTGATCTTTCAAAATTTTGAAATTCAAAATTAAATATTTTTTCAAAGTTTACCTAATTTGATGTGGAAGTTGATATTTTAAATTGCCTATAAATACCTCTTTGGGTAATGAAAAAATACAATACTTGAAAACACAAGAAAAGAGAGAAATCAGACAAAATTTGAAATTCATCTTGTGCTGAAATCCTTCTGAAGTTCTTCTTTGCTCACATCTTTTGCTGGAGAGGAATTCTACAATTCTGGTAGATTGAAAATATCAAAGTTCGGTTCCGGGTTGCAATTCCATTTCTCTTTTAAACGAACCATTGGTGACTTCTAAAAACTTTAGAGCTTCATATATTCTATTTTGCTTTGGTTTTTTGAAGTACAATTTACATTTCAATTTGTACAACCTACTCTAAATTTTGGGAGTATTTTTTGTACGCAGAATTTATATTATATTCTTGTAGATTGTGACGATTCTAGGTTTGCTGGATCGTTGGCTAGGCGAGGGATCATCGCTTAGAGAGGTGCTGCTCTAGCCTTCTGAAGGAGTGTATAAAGGTATTGTTCCACCCGGTAAAGGAACATGTTTAGTGAATCCTTTGGTGGTTTTGCCAAAGGCGAGGACATAGGCTGTGTTGAAGCCGAACCTCGTAAAATCCTGTGTCTCACTCTCTCTTTCCCTTACTCTTTATTTTCAGCATATTTATATTGCGTGGATGGTTTAAATTTGAAATCATATACACTACGTTTATTTGGAAATCAAACAAACTTAAAGTTTAATTTTGATTTGGGTTGTGGAAACCGAAAGGGAGTACGTTGGTTAAACCATACTTTGCGGAAACCATACGGGAGTACGTTACTTGGTTAAAACACCTAAAGAAAATTAACTAAGAGTTTATTTGAATTCTGAATTTTGGGAAGAGTGTGGATGTGTGGTTGTAAATCATATAAAAGAAGGAAATTTATTTTAACAAGCATATCATTCAACTACAAGGCTTGATTCATATTTATAAGGCATATATAAACAAACAACCATCCTAATTTCTTACTACTGTATATCTTAATTTTGGTTTGGTTGTTTGCCTTTAAATTGTGTTTGGTTAGTTTGGATAGTGTGGTTGATTGAAAGGTTGATTGGTGATTTAGTTGTTTAAGTGCTTGTGTTGTTGATTCTATAAAAGAAACCAAGTTATTGTTTGAAAAATTAAACAAACAAGTAAAAGAATTAGATAAACAATAAAAGAAGTTAAGTATTCTTAAAAGGAATTAAAAAGAAAGTTTTTAAATTCCCAATTCACCCCCTCTTGGGAAGCTATCCTAATTTCAATTGGTATCAGAGCCTAATTATAGCAAAACCTAACAAGTAGCTATATAAAGATCTAAATGGCACAAATAGGAGTAGCTCCCTTTGGTGAGGGTCAATCCTCAACTAGGCCACCAATTTTTTGTGGAATAAATTACACCTTCTGGAAGCAGCGAATGAGAATCTATCTTCAAACAATGGACTGGAAGGCATGGAACGTTGTAACAAATGGAAATCTAATCCCCACTAAACTACTTGATGGAAAAGAGGTACCTAAAGAAGATAAAGAACTAAACGATTCAGATTATAAAATGTTGCAAATTAACTCAAGTGCAATAAACGCTTTATACTGTGCACTTGATGCAAATGAGTTCAATAGAGTAATGACATGTAAAACAACCAAAGAGATTTGGGATAAATTAGAAGTAACCTATGAAGGCACAGTAGATGTTAGGGAAAGTAGAATCGATATGTTAACCAGTGAATATGAAGCCTTTAGGATGAATTCCGATGAAAGTATAACAAGCATGTACACTAGGTTCACCCATATCATAAACTCATTAAGTGCCTTAGGAAAAACTTATTCCACCCATGAGATGATTTGTAAAATTCTAAGAGCACTTCCACCTATTTGGGAACCAAAAGCCACATCCATTACGGAAGGAAGAAATCTTAAAACAACTTCCTTAGATGAACTCATAGGATCTCTTCTAACCTATGAAATGATGTTAAAAGAAAGAAGCACTGAAAACAAAAATAAGAAGTCTATAGCTCTAAAAGCTTTGAAAGAATATTCAAGTGAGGAAGATAATGAATCTAGTGAATTAGAAGATGAGGATTTAGCACTCATAACTAAAAGACTTGGAAAATTCTTAAGGAGAAACAAAAAATTCACTAGAAAATTTAACGGATCAAAAGCTGAAAAAGGAGAAAGTAATAAAAAAGAATGCAAAAACAAAAATGATCCTCCCACTTTCTATCATTGTAAAAAGGTAGGGCACATCAAACCGGAATGCCCACAACTCAAGAAGGACAAGAAGAAAAAAGAAGCCTGCAATGAAGGCAACTTGGGATGACACTAGTTCGAATGAATCGGAAAGTGAACCAAGTGATCGAGAAATAGCAAACATGTGCTTCATGGCGCATAACGAAGAGGTAAACTCTTATTATTCCCTTTCTGAAGATTCGGGTAATGAATCTTGTAGTAATTCGTGTGAAAGTATGTCCTCTTACAAAGAACTTCAAAATGAATTACTCTTTTTACATAACAAGTTTATTAAAGTCTCAAAAAGAAACATTAGTTTGAAACAACAAAACGAGGCACTTAAAAATCAACTTGAATCTACAAAACTTGTTGAAGAAGAAAAAGATTTAAAGATTGAACAACTTGAGAAGAAAGTAGATAACTTATCAAAAAAATTAGCTGAGTCTCAAGTGAATGAAGATAGCAAGATTATGCAAGAAATAAATAATCTCAAAAATCAAATTCAAGAGAAAGAAAAGGTCATCTATAACTTTACCAAAGGTAAGGATAACTTTGAAAAGATGGTAGGACAACAAAGGATGACAAACAACAAAGAAGGAATTGGTTATAATGGAGCCTCAAACAAAAGAAAGAAAAACTTGTATATGGGATATTTTGTAAATCAATCTAAATATAATGCAAGTACTTCATCAACAAATATTCATGAGCACACCACATGCTACATGTGCAAAAAGAAAGGACACATAATGTTTAATTGTCCACTTAAGAAAAAGTATACAAAAGTAAAAGATGAGTGGAAGATAAATGCTAAAAATAGACAAAATTTAAAGAAAATTAAGAAGGTTTGGGTTCCAAAAGTAACAACTTGAATCATTTCTTGTAGGTTTGCTTTAGGACCACTCCATCTAAGGATAAATGGTACTTGGACAGCGGATGTTCAAGGCATATGACAGGCGATAAATCTAAGTTTACCTCTTTCACTCCAAAGGATGGAGGATTTGTAACCTTCGGTGACAATGCAAAAGGCAAGATCATCGGAATAGGTCAAATAGGTAAAGACTCTTCATTTTCTATAGGTGATGTCTTGTTAGTAGATGGTCTAAAGCATAATTTACTAAGTATTAGTCAACTTAGCGACAAAGGATGTGAAATAATGTTTAAGAGAGAAAAATGCATAATACGAGATTCTAAGAATCAAAAAACGTTATTCACTGCACTTAGAATGAACAATGTTTATTGCATAAATTTTGATAGTTTAATCTCTCAAGACATAACTTGCCTAGCAGCCATGAGTGAAAATAGTTGGCTTTGGCATAGGAGGTTAGGACATGCTAGCATGAATCTTATATCCAAACTCTCCAAAAAGAATTTAGTTAAAGGCTTACCTAAAACAAAATTTGTCAAAGATAAAGTGTGTGATGCTTGTCAATTAGGAAAACAAACCAAGAAAAGTTTCAAAAAGAAGAAACATATATCAACTAGTAGACCCCTAGAACTCATACACTTAGACTTGTTTGGTCCTACTAGAACCCAAAGTTTAGGAGAAAAACAATACGTCTTTGTAATTGTTGATGATTACTCAAGATACACATTGGTGTTGTTCCTAGCTAACAAAGAAGAAGCTTGCAACTCATTAATCACTTTATGTAAGAAGCTTCAAAATGAGAAAGGGTATTATGTCTCAAATATTAGAAGTGACCAAGGAAGAGAATTTAAGAATCAAAATGTTGAAAATTTTTGTAATGAATATGGCATAAATCACAACTTTTCGGCACCTAGAACCCCACAACAAAATGGAGTTGTGGAAAGAAAAAATAGAACCCTCCAAGAAATGGCAAGGACCATGCTTAATGAAAATGACCTACCAAAATATTTTTGGGCCGAAGCTGTAAATACAGCTAGCTATATAATTAATAGGGTTTCCATTAGATCAAACCTAAACAAAACACCCTATGAATTGTGGAAAGGAAGAAGGCCTAACATAAAGTACTTTCGTGCTTTTGGATGTAAGTGTTTCGTCCTAAATAACAAAGACAACTTAGGAAAATTTGATGCTAAATCGGATGAAGGCATTTTCCTAGGATACTCCACAAATAGTAAAGCCTATAGAGTTTACAACAAAAGAACTCTAACCATAGTTGAATCAATTCACGTAGACTTTGATGAATCTAGCCCTCTTTTAAGAGATGTTAAAAATGAAGAAAAAGATTATGTATTCAAAAAGGAGGATGAGATAGAAATCAAGGAGGAAAATGAAATAATCAAAGAAAAGTCAAAAGATGAACTCATAGAAAATATGGAATTTCCAAAAGAATGGAAATATAAGAAAGATCACCCTCAAGAACAAATTATAGGTGAACCATCTAGAGGTGTGACTACTAGATCTTCACTAAAGAATCTTTGCAATCATTATGCATTCCTATCCCAAAATGAACCTAAAAATATTGAAGAAGCCCTTAAGGATGAATCTTGGATAGTTGCAATGCAAGAAGAATTAAACCAATTTGAAAGAAATCAAGTATGGAAATTAGTACCCAAACCGGAAAATCATTCGATCATAGGAACTAAATGGGTATTTAGAAATAAAAAGGATGAAAATGGTATAATCACTAGAAACAAAGCTAGACTTGTAGCAAAGGGGTACAATCAAGAAGAAGGAATAGACTATGATGAAACCTTTGCCCCTGTAGCTAGAATGGAAGCTATTAGAATGTTGTTAGCCTATGCTTCCTACAAAGAATTTAAGTTATACCAAATGGATGTCAAAAGTGCATTCTTGAATGGATATATCAATGAAGAGGTATATGTTGAACAACCCCCTGGTTTTGAGAATATTGAAAATCCTAACCATGTATTTAAACTAACTAAGACTTTGTATGGACTTAAACAGGCCCCTAGGGCTTGGTATGAAAGACTTAGTGGATTTCTAATTGAGAAGGGATTTTTAAGAGGAAAAATTGATAGCACCTTGTTCATTAAAAATAAGGAAAATAATATACTTTTAGTTCAAATCTACATAGATGATATAATATTTGGTGCTACAAATGAACATCTATGTAAAGAATTTGCAAAATGTATGCAAGAAGAATTTGAAATGAGCTTGATGGGGGAATTAAACTATTTTCTTGGACTGCAAATTAAACAAACAAAAAATGGGACTTTTATAAGTCAAACAAAATATATAAAAGATATGATACAAAAATTTGGTATGGAAAATAGTAAACCCATAGGCACGCCTATGAGTACCTCCATCAGCCTAGACAAAGATGAAAGGGGAAAATCCATAGACACAAAGCACTATAGAGGCATGATTGGAAGTCTATTATATCTAACAGCTAGTAGACCTGATATAATGTTTAGTGTGTGTATGTGTGCACGTTTTCAATCAGCACCTAAGGAATCACACCAAATTGCTGTTAAAAGAATCCTAAGATACTTAATAGGCACAATGGACTTAGGACTATGGTATCCTAAAGACACTAGCTTTGAAATGATCAGTTATTCAGATGCGGACTATGCCGGTTGTAAGATAGATAGAAAAAGTACTAGTGGCACATGCCACTTCTTAGGAAGATCTTTAGTTTCTTGGTTTTCTAAGAAACAAAATTCTGTGGCTTTGTCAACTGCTGAGGCCGAATATGTAGCAGCTGGTAGTTGTTGTGCACAAACTCTTTACATGAAACAACAATTAAGAGATTTCAATTTAAACTACACAACTGTACCAATCAAGTGTGATAACACAAGTGCGATTAACATATCTAAAAATCCTATTTCACACTCAAGAACAAAGCATATTGACATAAGACACCACTTCCTAAGAGATCATGTTCAAAAAGAAGACATAAATCTGGAATTCATCAATACAAATTACCAATGGGCTGATATCTTTACTAAACCACTCTCAGAAGATAGATTTATAACCATAAGAAGAGCACTTGGTCTACTACATAGTAGAGAAGTAAACTAAAAGGAACTAGACTTAAAGAAATATCTACAATCTCTAAGATCACTTAGGGTTTGTCTCTTTTAAGTGATCAAAATTTGTTTTGGCATGTACTTCGATGTGTTGTATAATTCAACACTGAGTTTGAATTGCTTCCCTTGTCTCTTAGGCTCATGATATGTGATATGCAGCATGCTACATGTGGATGTTTAAAAAAAAAAATTGGTATCTTTAAATTTATATTTTGGAAAATCTAAGTATCAAAATTACTAAGTTGAGCACCATATGCATGATTGAAAATTCAAAAATGTCACAACACATATGAAATAAGAATGCCCAATTTGAAATATGATGTTGAATCTTGGCATGATTAAGGAGTATGTGGTCATATGTACATTTTAATGTTTACCCTTTTTGATTGATGTCAAAAGGGGGAGTAGTATTTGAGCAAAATCTTGGCATGATTATAAGCTTGATGGGCATGATAAAGATTAAATTGATCAAAAGCATGATAAAGCATGATATTGATAGTCTGATATTGAAACTTGAGCATGTTGAGTATGATTAGAATGAAAAATAAAAGCGATAAGAAAATTGAGCAATGAGCATGATTGGACTTGAATTTACAAATTGTTAAAGAAATGCTTATCGTAAGGGGGAGTAGAATAAAGCAAGTTGTAAGGGGGAGATTTTTTATGCTTATTCATATTTTTTTGCTCCTCATTTGTCATCATCAAAAAGGGGGAGATTGTTGACTTAACTAGACTTTTCAATCCTGTTTTGATGATAACAAAATGAAGAGCACTTTAACATATAATGTTAAGTGATGCGTTTTAGGTAAAAGAACTCTCAAGGTTGATAAATTGAAGCTCAATGTTAATCTAGTGAAAGCGCCTCAGAATATTGAAGGCAATGAATAACAAATGAAGAAGCTTAAGGGCAAGCAAACTCAAAGTCAAAAGTGAACCTCAAAAGGCTGAAGGAGGCTGAAGGATTTAAGAAGACCATAATTAGAAGAACTGTTGTAAGTACTTCAAAACCAAATGTCATTTAGATATGTGAAGCTCTTATAAAAACAAAAGAAACTAAGAAACACTTTGTTTTAAAGAGCTTAAAACATGTTTTTGAAATTAAAGTAACAAAGGTCTTAAAGGAAGGAAAGTGTTCAAAATAAAAATTGAATTTCTGATAAGCAGTGCACCTGACAGATGACTGTCTGTCTATGGACAGACGACTGGCAAGTTGAAGGGTTTAATAAAAGTATTTTGGGTTTAAATTTTAACTATGACAGATGACTGCCATGTCAATAAAAGTATTTTGGGTTTAAATTTTAACTATGACATATGACTGCCATGTCATGGCAGACGACTGCCACGTGGAGCAAATTTTAAATCTCAAAGGGAAGCTTTTTTTAAAATTTGAATTTCAAAATTTAATCAACAATTTAATGTTTTTTCAAAGTTTACCTAATTTGATATGGACAACATCTTTCAAAGTTTTGAATTTCAAAATTTAATCAACAATTTAATGTTTTTTCAAAGTTTACCTAATTTGATATGGACAACATCTTTCAAAATTTTGAATTTCAAAATTTAGTCAACAATTTTAATGTTTTTTAAAAGTTTACCTAATTTGATGTGAATGTTGATCTTTCAAAATTTTGAAATTCAAAATTAAATGTTTTTTCAAAGTTTACCTAATTTGATGTGGAAGTTGATCTTTTAAATTGCCTATAAATACCTCTTTGGGTAATGAAAAAATACAATACTTGAAAACACAAGAAAAGAGAGAAATCAGACAAAATTTGAAATTCATCTTGTGCTGAAATCCTTCTGAAGTTCTTCTTTGCTCACATCTTTTGCTGGAGAGGAATTCTACAATTTTGGTAGATTGAAAATATCAAAGTTCGGTTCCGGGTTGCAATTCCATTTCTCTTTTAAACGAACCATTGGTGACTTCTAAAAACTTTAGAGCTTCATATATTCTATTTTGCTTTGGTTTTTTGAAGTACAATTTACATTTCAATTTGTACAACCTACTCTAAATTTTGGGAGTATTTTTTGTACGCAGAATTTATATTATATTCTTGTAGATTGTGACGATTCCAGGTTTGCTGGATCGTTGGCTAGGCGAGGGATCATCGCTTAGAGAGGTGCTGCTCTAGCCTTCTGAAGGAGTGTATAAAGGTATTGTTCCACCCGGTAAAGGAACATGTTTAGTGAATCCTTTGGTGGTTTTGCCAAAGGCGAGGACGTAGGCTGTGTTGAAGCCGAACCTCGTAAAATCCTGTGTCTCACTCTCTCTTTCCCTTACTCTTTATTTTCAGCATATTTATATTGCGTGGATGGTTTAAATTTGAAATCATATACACTACGTTTATTTGGAAATCAAACAAACTTGAAGTTTAATTTTGATTTGGGTTGTGGAAACCGAAAGGGAGTACGTTGGTTAAACCATACTTTGCGGAAACCATACGGGAGTACGTTACTTGGTTAAAACACCTAAAGAAAATTAACTAAGAGTTTATTTGAATTCTGAATTTTGGGAAGAGTGTGGATGTGTGGTTGTAAATCATATAAAAGAAGGAAATTTATTTTAACAAGCATATCATTCAACTACAAGGCTTGATTCATATTTATAAGGCATATATAAACAAACAACCATCCTAATTTCTTACTACTGTATATCTTAATTTTGGTTTGGTTGTTTGCCTTTAAATTGTGTTTGGTTAGTTTGGATAGTGTGGTTGATTGAAAGGTTGATTGGTGATTTAGTTGTTTAAGTGCTTGTGTTGTTGATTCTATAAAAGAAACCAAGTTATTGTTTGACAAATTAAACAAACAAGTAAAAGAATTAGATAAACAATAAAAGAAGTTAAGTATTCTTAAAAGGAATTAAAAAGAAAGTTTTTAAATTCCTAATTCACCCCCCTCTTGGGAAGCTATCCTAATTTCAATTTAGCCTCATGAGATACATGGAGATATAAGAAATTATATAACCAAATTAACACGAGTGTACTATCAATCAATTCTTCGTGGAGTCACAAAATCATATAAAGAGAAACTATGCATGATTGACTCAAGTGTGTCATTCTTAAGCTATATGCAAGTATGTGAACGGTATGAGTCAGTGTTAAGCATGGCATAATGCAGTGTAGTTTTTTAGTGCTCTTTCTTTCTTTCTCTCTTTCTTTTGACTTTTGTTTTCTTATTTTTTGTTTTTGTTTTTAATAAGACCCAGTACGTATACGTACACAGTGTCATATGCTAATGCTCATCCCCCCCCCCTAACTAAAGTGGAACATTGTCCTCAATGTGAAAGCATAGGGGAATTAAAAATTGTGCATGGTGAACAGCTAATGGGAAATTACTACCAACTAATGCGACAGAAGAAAAAGAAAGATACAAACAAAAATAAAAAAAATAAAATGAAAAGAAAAAAAATGAAAAAGAAAGCTGTAACATAGGAAGGTCAGAGGACTCCCCTAGGGTCTCGTAGAAGTAAGACCTCCTTATTAGGATCGAATGGAATCGTGGGAGGCTTGAGCTGCTGCTCCTTAACCTTGACATTATTATCATTCATTGCACCCACCAATCCTACTGTTTTGTGGGAACGAGCATGTTCAACGATATATAAGCCACAATGGGGTCTCAGCTTCCACGGAAACAGACGGTATTTAGAGTTGCAGAGGGAGTCTTGCTGACTTGGGAAGGGTTGTTTTTCCTTGAGTTTATGCAGCACCTTCATCTGCCTCTTCTCTAAGCGGTCCTTGTCATAGGCTTTCCTTTTAGATTTTGTGGGCACATGCACCTGCAATTTTCTTAACCCTATGGCATTATCAAGTAAAAAGTTAATCTGTTTTATGATCCAAAATATATAATGCTGAATTTTAACAGGTACATCACATGCCTTACCGTAAATCAACTTGTATGGTGTCATTCTTGAAATTCTCTAGATTGCAGCTCGGTAAGCCCAACGCGCATCATCCAATTCCTCGAGCCATGCTTTGCGGTTAGGACAACCCATCTTCTCAAATATAATCTTGACTTCTGAAAAGAACTGTCGTTTGTCCTGTAGTAATGTTCGATTGGTAGCAAAGTAGTTCACAATATCATCAACTCGAGGGCCGTATGACATGTCAGTGATTGGATAGGTGATGTTTAACATAGTAAATTCTGGCGGTCTCCATTGCTCATCATGGATCGGTATTTCATCTATCCCTGTGGACAGCTCATCAATTACCTCAAGTTGTCTAGGAGCTTCATTTTCACATGTACCATCCATACCAACTGCTGAAAACAGCTCAAATGCATCCACTATGTCTACTGCGTGTACCTCTGATTCCTCACGCCCAGTCGGCGTTCTATTAAACATGTTCATTTCTTGTGTCATGTTCCCAAATGTAAGCTTGAGTACTTTGCTTCGACAGTTGATTAAAGCGTTAGAAGTTGCAAGGAATGGTCGGCCAAGGATAACAGGGGCTTGATAGATGGTGGACACAAGATGCTGCATTTTCAGAACAACAAAATCCACTAGGTAGTAGAATTTTTCGACTTGAATCAATACATCCTCAATGATGCCTTGTGGAGCTTTTACAGATCTGTTTGCTAACAGTAGCATCATATTGGTCTTCTTTAGTTCACCTAAACCCAATTGTTTATATATCGAGAACGGGAGTAGATTCACACCACTCCCCAAGTCAAGTAAAGCTCTCTCGATGCGAGATTCACCAATCAAGATCGAAATTATGGGAGACCGAGGGTCTCTAAGTTTCTGTGGAGTCTGATTTAGTATCAACGCATTGACTTGCTCAGTCAAGAAAGCTTTTTTCTTCATGTTTAATTTCCTTTTTACTGTGCATAGGTCTTTTAGAAATTTTGTATATGCTGGGATTTGCTGTATGGCCTCTAGAAGTGGAATATTGATCTTCACCTGTTTGAATATCTCTTGGATCTCCGTATAATACTTATTATTTTGACCAGATGTTAGCCGCTGAGGGTGCGGTACCACAGGTTGGATTTTTCTTAACTGGCTCATCCTCTTTATTATCTGACTTTGTTAAACTTGAGCTGGCCTCATCTAATTTTTCTTTTCCTTTATCTTTCTCATCTATCACCTCAGGTCCCGGCACGGCTGTTTGTTGGTCAGTGGGCATTTCAGGACGGGCAACTTCTTTTCCGCTTCGCAAGGTAATAACTGCCTTTACTGACTCAAACGTATCCCCTGAAATATGGTGCACCGATTGCTGTTGCTGTGCAGGGAATTTCCCTTTTTCCATGGTGTTCAACTGTGTACTTATCTTATTCATGGCATCTTTCAATTCACTGAATGATTGACTACTCTGATTGCTGGTCATGACGTGAATCTGCATGAATTGCTAAAACATGTTTGCCATTTGCACCATGCTATCATCAAGAGACTTCTTCGCTGGGATAGGAACTAGAGTTGGTTGAAATCCCAGTGGTGCGTAACTTCGAGAAATCTGTTGCGGCTGATAATGTGGTGGAGGAGCGGCAACTGGCTGATATGTCTATTGCGGAGGCGGTGCATACGATTGAGGAACTTGCTGATACCGCGAGGATGATGGACCTGGCTGATCATTTTTCCATGGGAGGTCCAGATGATTCCGCCATCCTAGGTTATAAGTGTTCGAGAGCGGCTGATTTTGCGTTGTGTTGACCCAATTTGCTGATGGTACCCGATCAGGTCTACTCTCTTGCCATACTGGTAGGAATTGATAGTCCTGAGGCCTGTGGTCTGAAGTCTCACAGATAATGCAAACTTCTGATTTTGCTTTCCTTGATTCCATAACTTCTAGTTTCTTAGACAATGCAGCAACCAGAGCTTGTAAGCTAGTCTCCTCTTTTACCTCGTATCGGCCTCCACCACTGATCGCTCGAAGAGGTTGTGCTGCTATCGGTGCTCATTCAGGATGCATGTTCCATTGCAGGGCACTCTTAGCTAGATAGTCTAAAAATGATAAGCCCTCATCTGGTTCCTTACAGAAGAACATCCCATTGCACATAGTTTGGACAAATTCTTTGCACATAGGGGTTAAAGCAGTGAAAAAATAGTTCACTAACCTCCAAGATTCGAATCCGTGATGCAGACATATGTTCATTAGGTCCTTGAATCTCTCTCAACATGCTTGGAACGTTTCGCCATCTTTTTGCATGAACTGACTGATCTGCTCCTGCAGGTAGTGAGTTCTCTGAAAAGGAAAGAACTTATGTAAGAACTTACGCTGCATTTCAGCCTAGCTAGTAATAGAGTTAGGGCACAAAGAATTAAACCAGATTTTTGCCTTGTATTTCAGAGAAAAGGGAAACAAACGCAGTTTAATGTATTCATCAGTCCTAGCCCTATTAATGAAAGTGGAGCAAACCATCTCAAAATCTGTCAAGTGTTGGTATGGACTCTTAGTGTCCATCTCATGAAACTGGGGAATCACAGATAACATGCCATGCTTAAGAGTAAAATTTGGTGCATCTTATGGCAACACAATGCATAAAGGTGTAGATGTGCGTGTAGGCTGTAGAAAATTTTCAAGTGTACGTGGTGCATGTGCAGCCATAGCTTCTTCGAAATAATGGCCAAACAGATTATTCAGCTCAAATTCAGAATCACTCTCAGGACTAACAGGTGAACAGTCAGATTCAGCGCTATGTGTATCCCAACTGGTGCTAGGTGAAAGTCTACACAATCGATTCGAACTATCTCGAACCCAAGGCATCAAACATCACAATGGCCAGCAGAAATCCACTAACACGGCAACAGACAAATTTTTTTTTTTTTTTCC
Organism: Malania oleifera; assembly: GCF_029873635.1. NCBI lineage: Eukaryota > Viridiplantae > Streptophyta > Magnoliopsida > Santalales > Ximeniaceae > Malania > Malania oleifera. The sequence goes on along the minus strand of NC_080426.1, from coordinate 95,386,070 downwards.
AATTTTCAATATTTTTTTGTTTTTCTATTTATTTGAAGAAAAAAATCAGAAAAAAATTGGGAAAACTCAAAATTCAAAATTAAAACTGGCAATCCCTGTTAACGGCGCCAAAAACTTAACTCACTCCAAAAATGAGCAGCTCGGAAGCTATCCCAAGTATAGGAGTTATGTCGTGTAATATTAAGCCCAAGGGCTAGATTGTCTCCTTAGGGAATGGGTTTTAATATCAGATTTTATGTTTTTCCAATCGAAAATAAAAGTACTGAACTCAGTTCAGATTCAGGCTTTCAAGATTGTTCAATTTAACTTTTGACAAATTAAATAACACACAAATTAAACCCTAAAACTAACATTCACTAAATTAAAAGGCAAGAATGGAAGCCCTAGTTTACTCAAGGAAACACCGAAACAACCGCGAATTTAAAATGGTAACCTAGAACGTGGAAGTAAAACATGTCAATCAAACTCAACGCACACACTAAAAAATGAAACTTTAATCAAATCAAGAACTCAAACTAAAAAATAATACTGTTAAAAAGACTTGAGGATTCAAATAATTAACTGAGTCTAACAATGCTAAAAGTAAACAACCATTCAAAAATCCAATTTTTTCAATAAACAAAGCAAGAATAATAACCATTGTAATAAAGAAAGAAAGAGAAAATAAAGAAAAGAGAGAGAATGATGTTCTAGACGAGTGGTTTGCTGCAGAGGGTGGCAGTGCTTTGGTGGCCGAAGCAGAGAAGGTAATTTGCTTGAGGAAAAGGCTGGCCTGCGGCTGCTAGTGGTCGGCCGTGGCTATGCAGAGCTAGCTTGTGTGCGGTTGCAAAGGAGTCTGTGGCCTACAAGAGGTTTCTGGATAGAGCCTTAGGCGCTACTATTGCTGTGCTACTCGGAAGCTTCTGCTGGTGCTTGGATGATGAAGAATGCTCGGGTGGAGGCTAAACTATTGCAGCAGGTTGCAGAGATTCCTAGGATGGTTGGGTTGCAGAAAAGGGAAGAGAAGGAGAACTGAAGGAGAACAAAGAGAGAAGAGAGAATATAGGTTGAAGGGAAAAAAGAAAAAGAAAAATAGAGAGAGCAGAGGGCAGCGGGAAACAGGGAGAGAATGAGAGAAAAGAAAAAATTAGAGGAAGAAAATGGGGTAATGAGCAAGAGAAAGGGCAGAGGACGACTAAGGGAAAGAAAAAAGGAAGAAGAAGGAGAAGAGAAGAGGAAGAAATAGAGAAGATACGCGGGGGAGGTTTATAAAGAGAAAAGAAGGATTGCCCTACCCAGATTGTCCAAAGCGACCCGGCTTGCATGGCCAGATCAAATCATGATCCTTTTATATATATATTTTTTATTTTCTCAATTTATTTGTTCTCTGCGTTCATAGCCTGTTTTGACCTCCTTGGAACCCGTTTCTCACAAAACTTGAAACACAAAAGTTATAGCTAATCCTTTCCTTTTTCTCCAAAAATTTGAATCATTTTGATCGAAGCTTGAACATAAAAGTTATGTATGAAATACGAATAGGTGCCGATTTTGGTTTTCAAGAATTTTCCTGCGATAAAAAATTACCCAAAATTCATAAATTGCACAATAAAACTCCAGAATGATAAATTTGGCACTTTATTAAAATATTGGATGTAATTGGACATTTAGTTAAAAATATAAGGCATAAAGATTGGGTTAAGATGCCCAATTACGCAGTTTTGGCGCGTAATCAATGATCTCGGCTCACCCACTATTTCATGTGTAATTGGCGGTTACACCATTGATGAGGCTCTTTTAGATTTAGTTGCAATCGTGAACGTCCTCCCATACTCAGCCTACTAATAACTTAACCTCGGGAAGCTGCAGACCACCCCGGTCACATTGTGCCTTGCTGATCGATCTTTAAAGAAACCTTGGGGTGTGGTCGAGGATGTAGTGGTTAAGGTGGAAGAGTTCCATTACCTTATTGATTTTACTATCTTAGATATTGAGCCTTCCATGAATCCGATCCCTGTCCTTTTGAGACCACCATTCTTAGCCATGGCTAATGCCTGCATTCAATGCAGGACATGGATTATGGACATCTCCTTGGGCCACAAGAAACATAGGTTAACCATATTTAATGCTCCCCAACATCCACTTAAATCCATCCAAGCTGTGGATGAAGACGTGATTGATAAAATTGTTGGGGAAGTGGCTCGTCAATTTTTTGGAGGGGCCCTTTGGATAGTGCACTTTAGCCTGAGAACCACTCCACAACTGAACTGAGGGACCCTTTTGAGCAACTTTTTGCACATCATGACTCGATCTCCTATCTAGCAAACAAGTTAGGGGTAAGCAAGAATGGATGTGACAAGGAAAAGAGGGAGGATAACTTTAACTTTGAACCAGGTTGAGTTCAAATTGAGCATAAGTGCATCTGGTTGAAGACGATAAACTTAGCGATTTTGGGAGGCAAGCTGAAGCATCTAGCTGAAGATGGTAAACTTAGCACTTCCGAGAGGCAACCTAAGAATTTTTCTTTTCTTCTTGAGTCCATAGGTTCTAGATAGTAGATTAAGTATGATTAGAGTCTTTAGAGTAAAGGTGGGGAGGCAACTATAGGGGCGACCAACACGCAAAAGGGTGACCTGGTCCATCCCTTGATCTGTTATGAGATTGGAAAGTATCGAGAGACTCGACCATGGATGCGACCATCACTGAGATGGCATGTGACTTGGTTGAAAGTTAATAGCTCCTTGGCCACAATTTCGGGAAACAATATGCATTGAGTGGCGTGCTATTAGGTCAGGAATATGAAAAGTCGTTTAAAACAATGGATAGCCCTCAGTCATCCCATTCCTTCTTGTTCCCCTTCAAGGTTGATCCTTGTCGCCCCCCTCAACCTAGCCACTAGACCTCCCTCTATTGTTCCTCCACCTATGAAGGCCCCCTGGTCATTTGGACCAATTCCGGCCACCCAACATTTGTTGGCAACATTGGGTTCCAGCTGTCTCTCTTGCGATTCTTTGGTGTCATCCCTATTGGAGTGATGATGTCTCCCCAGCTTCCTTTGAAGCATGACTCATCCCTACCATTTACTAGGCGACTACAATTTTGGGTCATGCTATGATAGGGTTCCTCTTCACGGGACCACTCAACCCCAAGGAAAGGCTCTCTCATGATGGGTCAACCATCTTCTGAGACCCAAGAAGGTATTCTAGATGGGTACAATCTGGCCCACCTGTGCCATGATCTTGAACTCCTCCGTTCTACAATACTCCAATGATTGGCGAAAATACGTGATGAATGTGCACAGGGTGCTCGGATGTTCATCGCAATCCTTCGTCATATCTTCCCCTATGTCACTGAGTTGAACCACCTTCTCGCATCTGTGCCAGACCTGCTGATGAGTCCCTAAAATATATGATTTTAGACCCTCATTTACCTTTGCTTATTCTCACTTTATTATTTATTTACCCATTGTTATCATTGTTCGGAGCTATGCAAGGTTTGTTCATCTTTTCAGGAAATATAGGTTAAAACCAAGGAGTTAGCCATGTGAGACACTAAAGGAGTATCTGGAGTACACAAATCTTAAATTTAGAAGTTTAGCCAAGCTCCCAAAGCCTCAGATCATCAAAGAAAATGAAGTCTTTGTCTGACCAAGTGGCGCGACCAGCAACACACAAGGGTGACTTAGTCTTCCACTGCAGACTCTGAAGTTTTAACTGAGATCGAAATGCTGCAAGGGTCGACCAAGTAATCAACCATATGAACCTCAAGGGTGACTAAGGCGAGATACTGAACTCTCTTGAGCCAAGAAATATCGAGAGCATTGACCAAGTGGTCAACTAAGAGACCTTGAGGGGCGACTATGTAGAGTTCCTGAGATTTTTTGAAGTTTGAGATCCTACAAGCGTCCAACATCAACTCGACCAGAAAGTCCCTTATGGGTGACTTAGTCGAAGACATCAAAGATTCGAATTCCTAATTTCCTTTACCGCTTTCATTTATTGTTTAGACGGTGATGATGTTTAGTGACAAGATTAGCACCTCTATTGCTTCAATCAGGTACACGTATTAGGCTACAGTCTCCCATATAGGTTCTCATGATCATTTGTAATAGAGTATATTCCAGTTCTTAACTGTGCTCTAGATGGCTGGTGCACCCTTACTACTCTATGCTATTGAATGGTTGCTTGGATTGTTTAGCTGGGTTCCGATTAGTTTAGTGTGATAAACTCACTGAACTTAGATTACACAAAACAACATCCTAAACTATACTCATGTCTAAACACTACTTTGTAGGAGTAGAGTTAACTTAGATTTACTTGCTTTCTTTTACATGCTTTCCAGTAGTTGATAGAAAACAATTCAAAAATATAATCTTTTTACTTTCTTTTACACAAGGCTATAATAAACTAGATTGGAAATGGTTTGATAACTACGCTTTAAGTCCATGAGGATCGACACCTGACTTCCCCACTTTCTACTGAACTTGGGATTGTTAGGTAGTATAAATTTTATCTTTGGTAGTTAAGGACCCAAGCCTTGGCGAGCCTACCAAATTTTGGTGCCGTTGTTGGGGACTTTGCTAAGGTTATAAGCCAACTTCCATTTTAGGGTATTGTTGCTTTGTTTTTATTTGTTTTCCTTTTATTTGCTAATTTTGAAGTCTAAATCCTTGTGCTTAAAAGTGTGTATGTTTGGTTTGTATTCTTTGGAACCCAAGATAATTCCCATAGATCTCGAGATTTAAAAATCTTGTAGGTCCCTTAGGAAACCTATCCCTAATCCAAAGAAAGTTGAGTTGTTTGAACCGAAAGCTATGGCTGAAAATAACCCACCGATTCCTGCCAATCAAATCCCAGAATTCCAAGCTCCCCACCTACTTGTGGTGGGAGAGCAACCACTTCGGCCGCTTAGGGACTACTTTGTGCCAAACACATAAACATTGTTGTCCTGTATCTAGTTCCCGAATGTTCAGGCTATAATAACCCCAAAAATGGTTATACGAGATTTGTGGAGTGATTTAAAAAATAAATAATAATAATTCATTTCATTTCATTTTTTAAAAAATAATTAAATTTTAATTTTAATTTTATTTTTATTAATTAAATAAATTATTATTATTATTATTTTATATTATATATAAAAGTTAAGCTTCATGAAGCTTTGCTTCAGGAAGCATCTAAATGTCAATGGCAGAGAGCAGAGGCAATGCCTCCCTGCGTGTTCCTCCATCTCTCTCTCTCTCTCTCTCTCTCTCTCTCTCCCACTCTCCTCAATTTCTCGGCTGATTTTTGCCTAATTGGAAATCTGAAAATATAACTGGACTTCATTCTCCGCCACCGACATTTATACTAGAGCGGATTTGTCGTGGGAGCGGCATAGACATATCTCCTTGGATAAGCTAAATTCTCACTCTTACCTCAAATTTTCGTAAATCTTAAGCCTAATTGACGATCGGACACTGCCACGAAAATCTAGGGATGATTCTCTACAAGTCTAGTGGAGCGGATTTCTCGTGGGTTCGTCGTAGGTATAACCTCAAAATTAGGATAGGGGGGGTTATTAAGGGGCTAATTATTATTTAATTAATGTAGATTTAGAAATGTTAGATTATTAGGCATTCTGAGGTTGAACTAGGGTTATTGAATTCAAGGTTCGGGTAAGCGCCGCGGGTGTAATTTTGGGACCCTGCAGGCATGATTCAGGAAACTAGGTAAGCGTATTAAATATTAGTTTAAATGTTAATTTGGAGTATATGGAACCTAGGGAAGGTTATATAGGTATTATTTTGGGAAATGAGTTAATTAATCTAGGAAAAACGTGAATTGCAAGATTTGAGTTTCAGGTGCCAGGGGCGTTGGATATGGGTTTTAACGAGACTCTCAATAAGCCAGGTAAGGGGAATAAATTATAGTAGTATTTTTGATATTTTTGATTGAATGAATATATGAAAAATGAAGTTATGATATTTTTTTCCCTGTGAAATTTGTATATTATAAATATTTGATGAAAATTGATTGGCTTATGATGTATATTGAAAAATGTGAAATTTGATGATGAGTATTTTTTGAGAAAATGATGAAATGAGAACTATCGATATGTTTGTTGGAAATGATGAAAATGATATATAAATATGTGTATAGAAATGATTTTTATGAAGCATTGAAAAACGTGCAATAAGTTATGTGCTAACATGAGAATGAAATGAATGTGAAAAGAGATATATATATATATATATATATACACTACTACTATGAAATGAATTTTGAAATGTGGGAATATTGCAATGTAAATTTTGCAATATGAACATTAAAATGTAGGAGTTGAAATATGAATATTAAAATGTAAATATTGAAATGAGTATACTCGGAAATGTGAACATTGCAAAGTGTGAAAGCTGCAATGGGATCATTGGAAATATGATTGATGAAATCCCAATACCGCATAATGATTGCGGGTATGTGGTAATGATAACCCTGATGGATGGATGTGGAAACCTTAATGATGGGTTGTGATATTAAGCATGGTACCATTGCTAGTAGTGTTAGTGCAACCACACGGACTCTTGGAGCGTGTGTCGTGATAGTCGATTGAGCTGTATAGTAGAGTTTTTGTGCCTCCTGAGTCCGGATAAGGGCTATAAGTCGGCCAGTCGCACTATAGATACAAGATATGTGATATGATATTTTAATTTAACCGAGTCGGCCAACTGCTGTTAGATCTAACCTTCAGGCTACACAACCCTGACCATGGGGGGAAGCATGACGTAGTGAATATCCTCAGGGTAGGCATGAGTTAGATGAAAATGGAAATGCAATGAAAATGGAAATGCAATGAAAATGGAAATGAAATGAAAATGGAAAAGCAATGAAAGAAAATGAGGGAAGAAATAGTGTGAGTTAATAATATAAATAAATGAGGAGAAGAAAAACTCTCCGCCCGAGGGCTTACTGACTAAGGTGAGTGCCCTGATAATTATCAGTTGTAGCTAAACCCGAGTAATCGGGTAAGGTTGCAAACGATATCAGGGTAGAGGGAAGCTGCTTGTACAGGCGGGTAAGTTTCCCTATTCTCAGGAACTTTGCTAGTAAATATGAGTTGTGTATGAATGATTTTGGAAACGAAATAAAAAGATTTTAAAAGCTTGTGATGTATATTTATACGAGTATAAAAATGAACTTGTATACTTTCTCAGATTGAAATAATTTTAATGAGTATTTTGATATAACTGAACTCATATTGCCACACACAGTAAATAATTTATTCCGTATTATTATCTAAATTTTTCAAGGAACAGAGACAGACCAGGTAATAGGGCTTCGAGATAGTGTGGAGCAGATACCCTGATATACAGGGTGAATGTTGGAGTAGGGAGGTGTAATTCCCCTAGGGTTGTGTTGCTTTGGGTATGATAGAAATGTATATGTTTATGTATAATGATACTTTGGGTATTGTATTCTAGATAGTTTCTATTTTATGACTTCTACTATTAGGTTAATATAAATGAAATACCTGTTTATCCAATGCCCAATGCGGATCGGGTCATAAGAGTGGTATCAGAGGCGTTGATGTGACCGATATATGATTGTTTGATATTGTTTATGTAAAAGCAAAAAAGGTTTGAAAAATTGGGGCGTCATAGTTTGGTATAAGAGCATAGGTTGCTAGCTTCTGCAGACTTTATTAGATAGCGGAATACAATACCAGAGTATAGGAATGGATTTCAAGGAAAATAGGAGATGGGTAGATTGAATGTGAGTTAGTGATTGTTAGAGGATGAGGTGAGAATTTAGGATTCTATCTTACGGCCTAGAGACAAGAGTACCGGGGTTGTTTTTATGTTTTTCCTAGGGTGACAATTTCAGGAAAACCATGGATACTACCTTTGGGTCTTGTTTCTAAGTGGTAGGACTGAATCTTAAATGGGAATTGAGGATGTTGAGATAAATGGTTGTAGAAGAGTAATTTATGAGTTATGGCAATGTATTGGTTGTGTGATAGTAATTGTATGCTGAGACTAGTTGTTCCCTTTGCAGGATGGATCCATGGAACAATAACACGAGTGCGGGAGGTGATGGAGCAGGACTTTCTAGTATGGGTGGCGGAGACCCTGACACGGTATTGTGTGGCGTCACCTAGCAGGTGATGGTTGAGATGGCTAGAAGCTTGGGGGAGCCGAGTTGCATGATCAAGCAGTTCACGCATATGCAACCCCCATCTTTTACTGGAGGAGCAAACCCACTAGTAGCTAAGAACTAGGTCCAGGACATAGAAGACATACTAGTAGTATTCTCATGTACAGACGAGCAGAGTGTGTTATTTGTTACATTTAAATTGATTGGGGAAGCAAAGCGCTGGTGGAGGTCGGTGAGATAGCTGGAGGAGCAGAGGCCTGACCCTGTAGCGATGATGTCAAGTCGCTTTAGGGAAATTTTCTTCGAGCGGTACTTTCCCACTATGATCAGGAGTGTGAAGGCATTAGAGTTTCTGTATCTGACATAGGGGCATTTGACGGTGCAGCAGTATGCAATGAGATTCATTGAGCTGACTTGATTTGCCCCGCATCTGGCGCCAGATGAGGAGAGGAAGGCAGGAAAGTTTGAGGAGGGCCTAAGGTAGAACTTGTATGAGCAAGTGGTAGGCTTTTGGGCTCAGACCTTCTTAGAGATAGTAGACAAAGTTGCAGTGATTAAGAGCAGCTTACAGAGAGGTGCAGCAGCACAGAGCCAGGGAAAGAGGCTGATGCCTCCCAATTTTTAGGCAGGCTCCAGTCGAGGGTTGGGAGGAGATATGATAGCAGAGGGGGATGTTGACCGCGAGGAGGAGAATAAGCAGTACAAGATAGACAGATGCGCCCTCCTTGTCCCATATGCAACAAGAGTCTATCAGGCACCTCAAGGCGGACAGTAGAGGAATACTGCCCTGGCGCAAGTTTATACACTGACATCGAGAGATACTGAGGCTACAGGAGATGTGGTGACAAGTACTGTTTCAATACTGTCACTTAAAGCTACTGCCTTGTTTGATTTAGGGGCAACTCATTCTTTTAGTGCCCGGGAATATGTTAAGTTGTGTGGGTTTGAACCTCAGCAGTTAGATATTAGTCTGTCTGTTGTTACGCCAACTGGGGATGTAAGGATATGCATAAAGGTACTCAGGAGCTGTCCAGTGGGTATTCAAGGGAGGTCTTTATTAGCTAATCTGGTGGTTTTAGATATGCATGGATTTAAGGTAATCTTGAGGATGGACTGGCTAGCTGCCCATTATGCTAGCATTGACTGCCATTAGAGAGAGGTAGTGTTCAGACATCTAGAGGGACAGAGGTACAAATTCGTGGGATCATGTATGCGCACCCGACCTCAGTTACTATCTGCCATTTAGGCGAGGAGATTGCTGTTAGAAGACTATCAGGGATTCTTGGCCTATGTGAAGGTAGTATCAAAAAGGGAGTTGAGGGTAGAGGATATCCTAGTTGAGAGGGATTTTCGTAATGTATCCCTGAGGATTTGTTGGGACTAACTCTTGATCGTGAGGTAGAGTTTGTTATTGATCTGTTTCTGGGAACAGCGCCAATTTCGAAGGCACCATACAGAATGGCACCGACATAGCTAAAAGTTGAAGGAACAGTTGCAAGAACTGTTAGATAAGGGGTTTATTTGGCCCAGTGTGTCACCCTGGGGAGCGTCGGTTTTGTTTGTGAGGAAGAAAGATGGGTTGATCAGGTTGTGGTCGACTACAGGGAAATAAATAAAGTAACTATCAAGAATAAATACCTGCTCCCTCATATCGATGATTTGTATGATCAGTTACTGGGGACGCAGATATTCTCAAAGATAGGCTTATGCTCCGGGTACTATCAGGTGAAAGTTAGGACAAAAGATGTTCTAAAGATGGCATTTAGAACACAGTATGGCCACTATGAATTTCTGGTGATGTAATTTAGTTTGATGAATGCTCCTACAATGTTTGTCGATTTGATGAACAAGGTTTTCCACTAGTATTTTGACCAGTTTGTGGTAGTATTTATTGATGATATACTGGTGTATTTGAAGAGCCTAAAGGAGCAAGAAGAATATCTGAGGATAGTGCTTCTGGAGCTAAAAGAAAAGAAGCTGTATGCGATGCTCAAGAAGTGTGAGTTCTGGTTGGAACAGGTTACCTTCCTTTGACATGTTATATCCAGGGGTGGTATTTCTATTGATCCGAGTAAGATTGAGGTAGTAGTAGACTGGGTACAATCAAAGAATGTGCATAAGACTAGGAGTTTCCTGGGATTGGCTGGGTACTACCGCAGGTTTATTGAGGGCTTCTCTAAACTGCCAGGCCCATTAACTAGATTGACCAGAAAGGGAGTGAAGTTCGAGTGGTCTAACGAATGTGAACAGAGCTTCCAGGAGTTGAAGCAGCGACTCCTCACTGCATTTGTGTTGATGATTCCTTCATGAGAAAAGGGATTCATAATTTATAGTGATGCATCTCATAAAAGGCTCAGATGCGTGTTGATGCAGCAGGGAGAGTGATAGCCTATACGTCACGACAACTAAAAGAATATGAGAAGAACTACCTTACCTATGATCCGGAGTTAGCAGCAGTTGTTTATGCATTGAAGATTTGGAGACACTATCTTTATGGGGGTAGGTGTGAGATTTTCACTGACCATAAGAGTTTAAAATACTTTTTTCACGCAGAAAAAGTTAAATATGAGGTAGGGGAGATGGCTGGAGCTGATAAAGGATTACGACTGCACTATCAGCTACCATCCGGGAAAGGCTAATATGGTCACTGATGCTTTGAGTCGGAAATCAGTGGATTCATCTATATCTGTAGTGGAGATTTAGCATCCGATCCAGATGGATCTAGAGAGGATTGGCATGGAGTTGGTAGAGGGAGATCACCAGACATTTATTACTAACCTGATTTTGTGGCCAACTCTATAGGAGAGAATTAAAGCAGCTCAGAGGAATGATGCAGAACTAGTAAAGTGTATGGAGAAGGTACATCATGGTCAGGAAACGGAGTTCAACATCTCAAATGATGGATCCTTGAGGTTCCATACCAGATTGTGCGTTCCTACCGACCCCCGATATCAAGAGGGTTATTTTGGAGACAGCACGTCGGTCTTTGTATACTGTACATCCGGGTAGCACTAAAATGTACAAGGATCTTCAAAAGTCTTTCTGGTGGAGCAATATAAAGAGAGAGATAGCCTAGTATGTGGATTAGTTTTTGACATGTCAGCAGGTGAAAGCTAAGCATCAGAGACCAGCGGGATCATTGCAGCCACTCCACATTCCTGAGTGGAAGTGGGAGCATATAGCGATGGATTTCGTCACAGGACTACCGTTGGCTTTGCATGGACAGAACGCTAATTGGGTAGTGGTGTTCTGCCTTTTCTGTGTTTGAAAAATAAAATCTTCAATCTTTTAAATTAAATCTTTAGAATTTTGAAGAATATCTTCAGACGTCTAAAGTAAAACTTCAGTCATCTGAGGTGCTTCTTCAGACGTCTGAGGATTCTCCTCAGTCGTTTGGACATACCACTTTCAGAAATTTCATTTTACTTTTCTAAAATCCTTTTTACTCTCTTACTTTGATTTGTTATAAAACATTTTCCAGGGTTTAAGACAAGGTCTCTAAGTCCATAATGTACCCTAGAAGAGCTTCAAAATTATTTCATATGATATTCAAAAAGGAAGTACTTACATCATGATCCAAAAGCTTAAAACTCTTTTCTTCAAGCCTTCCATGGTATTTCACTTTAAGATCCTTTTGACTTTAACTTTGAGTTAGCTTTAAGTGTCCTCATATTTTGCTCATATTGAAGTTTCTTTGAGCTCTCTTTTTGAATCTTTTCTTTATGTGAATAAGAATTTGTGATTCTTTAAGCTTTCCATTTTTTTCTTTTTGAACTTTGTCTTATACTAAATCCGAAAACATCACCACTCAATCAATTATGTTAAGTTTTTCTTTTTGTTATCATCAAAATAATATTTTAAGACTTGTAAGGCCAATAGACAGACCAGGTGATACAGCTCCGAGATAGTGTGGAGGGGATACCCTGATATACAGGGTGAGTGTTGGACTAGGGAGGTGTATATCCCCTAGGGTTGTGTTGTTTTGGGTATGATAGAAATGTATATGTTTATGTACAATGATACTTTGGGTATTGTATTCTGGATAGTTTGTATTTTATGACTTCCATTGTTAGGTTAATATAAATAAAATACCTGTTTAGTCGGTGCCCAATGCGGGTCGGGTCATTTGAGTGGTATCAGAGGTGTTGACGTGACCGATATATGATTATTTAATATTGTTTATATAAAAAAAATGGTATGAAAAATTAGGGCATCACACATGCAGGGAAATTTGAAATTTAGACTTTAATAATCTCGATGCTGCCCAACTTTCATGGGAACCCCACTGAAAATCCTTATCAGCATCTAGATGAGTTCTTGGAGATTTATTCCATCATATGTATACCTTATTTTAGTGATGATGCCCTTCGTCTTAGGCTCTTTCTATTCTCTTTGAAGGATAAAGCCGAATATTGGCTGAAGTCCTTAGAGCCGAACTCGGTGACCAACTGGGTCACCATGCAGCATGAATTCTTGAGAAAGTACTTCCCAATCAGGAAGACTAACCAGCTACGAAGGGCAATCACATGTTTCACACAGATGGATGGGGAACTTTTCTTTGAGACCTGGGAGTGCTTTAGGGACCTGCTTTGTAAATGCCCACATCATTAGGTTCCCAAGTGGCAATTAGTTCAAACATTTTACGAAGGGTTATTTGAGAGGGATAGGTCCATGGTAGATGCCTCGTGCGGAGGTACTTTCCTCACAAAGCACGAGAATGAAGCATGGATTCTTTTTGAGAATCTTGCTGACAATTCTCTGCAGCACACTGGTGCTGCTCATTGACTACCTAATCCATCAACATCAAAACCTAAGGGAGTTTAGGAGTTGGCCACAAGCTAGGACCTAGCCCCTACCTTGCATGCCATATCCAAAAAGCTAGACCTGTGCTTGTCCTTAAGACCGCAAACAATGGCGTGTGCAGAGGTTTGTCCAATTTGCTTTGACCCTTCCTATACATGGTATAATTACCCACATGCACGTTCCCAGCCTAAGCCTATGTGGGAGGAAGTGAAAGCCACCACCAATTGGTATGATAGGCCGTCCAACGACCCCTACTCTAATACTTACAACCCTAGGTGGAAACAACATCTCAGCTTCTCCTACAGGCCGCAAGCTCCAGGTTTTCAATCCCAAAGACCTCCACAAGCCTTTAATGCTCTGCCTCCATGTCCATACCAAAATTTTCAAAATCATCTTGATTCAGCTCCCAGATCTTCAACCATTCAGTAGTTGTCTCCACCTTCTCCTAAGTATGACACCTTTCAAGAGACGGTGTTGAAAGCCCTTAAAAATATTGAGGCTAATTGTCAAGTAGTTTGAAAACTCCTTCACTCTCACTCCTAATCCATTGCGAAGTTGGAAGCCACCCTAGGGCAACTAGACACTACCTTGAGTTAGAGAGATGAGGGAAAGTTTCCAAGTCAACCTGTAGTGAATCTCAAGGGACAATATGGGGTGGAATGAGAACTGAAAGTTGGTTCCTCATCATATCCCAAGAAAGCCCAGGTGGTGGCCACCCTTGAAAGTGGCAGGATGATAGATAAATAAGGCAAGGAGCAATTGAGTAAGGAAGAGAACGAGGATGAAAAGAGGGTAGTGCCCAACGCTTATTTGTTCACCCTATCTTCCTCTAGTTGGGTATACAAATCCTTTAGTCCCACATATGCAACTGGAGGACCAAACCTCATCTCGCTCCCCATTGGGCTTTTCATATCCCTTTAGTGATACATCCTGTAACCCCTTTTGTGCTTTCTATGTTTAGGAAAGAAGCCTCAACTGAGTCCATTTGGGACATATTTAAACAAGTGAGAATTGAAAAGCCTCTCCTTGATGGCATTAAGCAATCACCTATGTTCATAGAGTTCCTTAAGGACTTATCAACGTAGGAGCCAGAGTCAAGAGTGCATATGGATGGTTTGGTTAAGCAAGCCGAGCACATGAATTCCATGATATTAGAGCTCCTTATGCCTAAGTTAAAAGACCTCAGCAAACCCATTATTTCATGTGTAATTGGAAATTACGCCATTAATGGGGCTATTTTAGACTTGGGAGCGAGTGTGAACATCCTTTCATACTCGGCCTATAAATAACTTAACCTTGCGAAGCTGAGCCCACCCCGATAATAGTAAGTCCTGCTAATCGATCTCTTAAGCAACCACGAGGTGTGGTAGAAGATGTGGTAGTCAAGGTGGGAGATTTCCATTACCTTGTCGATTTCATCATTTTAGATATGGTGTCTTCTACAAATCCGATCCCTATCCTTCTGGGATGACCATTCCTGGCCATAGCCAATGCTTGCATTCAATGTAGGATAAGGATTATAAACATTTTATGGGGCCACAAGCAACTTAGGCTAAACATATTTACTGCCTCCAACACACACTTAAAGTCGTCCAAGTTGTGGATGAAGATGTGATTGATACAACTGTTGAGGAAGAGGCTCCCTCACTTTTATAGAAGGACCCTTTGGATAATGCACTTCAGCCTGAATACCCCACCATTACGGAACTAGGAGACTTCTATGAGCATACGTCTGCAAATCATGATTAGGTCCCTAGTTTTTAGAATAAGTTGGGGGTATGAAACTCCAGAAATGAGGAGAAGAAGAGAGAGGCCAATATTAACTTTGAACCAGGTTGAGTTTGACATGAGCTTAAGTACGTTCGGTTGAAGATGGTAAACTTAGCACTTAGGGAGGCAACCCGATAATTTTGCTTTCCTTTTGCATCCTTAAAGTGTACATTGTAGGGTAACTTGTGTTTAGAATCTTTAGAGTAAGCTTTAGAAAAAGTTGGGGGTTTGACTATAGGGGTGACCAGCGTGCACATAAGTGACCTTGTCCAGTCCTCGATCTATTCTACAATTGGAAAATACCGAGAGGTTCGACCATGATCACGACATGCACTAGGTTGGTGGGCAACCTAGTCGAAAGTTATGTTTTTTTGCTTAAATACATGGGTGTGACCAAGGACGCACAACACAAGAACTGGGGCGACATGGTTGAGAAGGTCAAGAATTGTTTAAAAACCAGACCCACACCTAACTCTTCTTCTCCCGCTTCCTATTTCTCTCCACTCGCTTGCCTTCCTCCTAGTCTGTGCTATTAGCTACTAGGGCATCCCTTGGTTTCTCTCCACTATGCCTTCTCGACCACCATCTGCTGCTCCTTCCAAACACGGTCGTTCCCCACGTACTAATGCACTGCCACCTTTACCTTCACCTTAGATTCCTCAACTATGGGCTAAACTCTGCCAGCTGCGTCAAGAATTTGTGCTCCTCCAATCCTTCGTACTTGAAACATATACTACATTGTGGGATTAGTTTGATTAGGGTGTTTAGATTATCTTTTCTACCATTCCTCATATCGCCAATAAGGCTACCTTACACTGCTCTCAGGCAGCTGTGACAGTCCCATCGGCCCTTTCTAGGGTACCACTCTCTACCCCCACTTCGCTGAGACCAACCAAATTGGTTTCCAATGCTTTCGCGAGACTGGAGGGTGCTCTGCGCAATCATGCTGCTAGTTCCAATGATTTCGGTGACAATGATTCTGTAACAACCTCAAAATTATATCATTTTTTTTTATATTATATATATAATCATACCTATGCAGCAGAAACATAAGTGTCATACATCTATGTACACTATCCAATACCAGAATTTAGTACATACAAACTATAGCCATAAAAAATTTCCCTCTAGTATCATTTATCCCACAAATACAAAACTCTGTCACAAACTCACGCTACAACTAGGGTAATCTAGAAATCTCTATCCGCGAGCCTGATCTGCTCGTCTAACTGGCTCACCTAAAAAATGTTAAAATAGTAGGGTAAGTCGACGCTCAGTAAGTCGAAATATGCTATTACTAGTGTGTGACTACTAAGTTATATACATATACTTGAAATAACATCTGAGCTGTAATAAAATGATAAGTCTGTAAAGCATATCTTACATTTTTTGCAGTTTAAAACATAATTGTATCATCTGAATTTTCTACTTTTCATACTGCTAGTATCATACTATATTTATCAAATACTGTAAAATTATATACATATACATAACTGTGCTTTTATCTCTAGAACTCTGTATGTCATGATTTGAACCCTTACGACAGGATTGTGCGGCCCGTAGGTGGGACTTAACCTGGTCGACCCTTCAGGAAAGTCACTATACTCTACAGTACCTTAGCTCAGCCAAACTGCATACTCTCCTAGGTGCGGGACTGGCTGCTACCTCATCAAACTGGCCCCCTCAATCCAGTGAACTGGGGAGCTGCATACTCTCCGAGCACAATTGACGGTACCCACACACTATCTGAGATATATGGTTGCACTCTATCTGTATTAGCAACGGTATTGTGCTCTATATTCAGTATCAGTATCTGTATTTGTCTGTAATCTTTTCACAGGGATCTGATACTATATATATATATATATATATATATATATATATATATATATACATATATACTCTTTTAGTGTTTTCATCATGTTTCCCAAATAACCGTAACACTATAACTCAATACTGTAAATACTATAATATCTGCAGCATCATGCTAAAACTGTATCATCTGTCTGTATACTTTATCTGTATAATCTATCTGTATGCTCTGAGTGTTATGGCATTTAGGAAAACATAGCTTTCCATATACTCTGTATATACTGATATGAATAAACATCTGTATACTACTATATATATCTGTCTGTGCAATCATATGAATAAAACTGTATATGTATACGTATTATGTCCGTACAAAATCTGTAAGTATCTAATTGTATCTACATTACTTGATACACTGAAAAAATGTATAAAAAGTCCATATCAAATAATATCTACTCAGGCCACACATACTTTTAAAACTCATATTCTGTATAATAACTGGTATACATGCATATGTGTATATATATATATATATATATATATATATATATATATATATAAAATTTCTGCTGTAAATAATAATTTGGTAAAAGCATATAATTTTTGCTAAAAACTTACTAGAAATGCCTAGCATAGCATATTTCCCTTTCCTATTTTCTGAAAAGCCTTCACTGAACTCTGGCCCTACACCCGCAGGGTTCTCCACTCAACACCCTGAAAATGACATCCCTTTGAACAAAACATCAAAATTTTCCTACATACAACATTTCCTATAACTGCAGGAAAAGCAGATTCTGAATAAAACCCCTTACCCTGAATTTGGAATGAATTTCAAACCAACTTCTCCCACGATCAGCTCCGACGGACTTGTAGAAAACTTCACCAGGAGCGTCGTGGTGGCCTCAGATCTTCAATTCAGCAAGAAACGGAGTTGGGATCAAAGAGAGAAGGGGATGAGTGCATTTTAAAGAGAGAGAGAAAAAGTTTGCGCTAGTTTTCTACTGAAAAATCCAAGTTTTCACTATTTATAGCCCCGAATTCGTCGACGAGACACATCATCTCGTCGACGAGTCCTTAAGGAATTTCATCGACGAACCCTCCTTCCTTATCGACGAATTTCAGACTACTTAAAACCCTTCTCGGTATCTTCTCATCGATGAGGTGTGGCTTCATCGACGAGGCCCTCTTATGTGCTCGTCAATGAACTCCGTATATTCGTCGACAAGATCTTGTGTAAATTTTTCAGGTTATTACATTCTCCCCTCCTTATAAAATTTTGTCCTCGAAATTTACTATCTAGGTTGAACACCATCTATACACTCCATCATCCTAAATAGGAAAAGGGTCAACTTATTTTATTACTTACCCTCACTTATGGTGGAGGAATACCATTGTTACATACTATGTTCTGGGAGATTACACAAATAAAACTAAAAACTACCTACTAATTAATTCAATACATGTGCCTGCAAAAGAAATACTATCTAACTATAATACTTTACCTGCTATCACCATCCTCTTGGAACAACTGCGAGTATCTTCGTCTGATCTGTTCCTCGAGTTCCCAAGAAGCTTCCTCTATAGCGTGATTTTTGCACAAAACTTTTACTAACTGAATCTCTTTCATGCACAGTTTCTGAGTCTTGTTATCTAAGATCTGAATTGGCATTTCTTCATAAGCTAAAGATTCTTTAAGCTCCATCTCTGCATAGCTGATTATGTGGGATGGGTCTGGGACGTATTTCTTTAACATAGCTACATGAAACACGTCATGAATTCTAGCCAAAGTTGGCGACAAAGCTAGCCTATAGGTAACTGACCATATTCTTTCTAATATCTCAAAAGGGCCAATATACCTAGGGCTCAACTTGCCCTTCTTCCCAAACCTCATAACTCTTTTCAAAGGAGTTATTTTAAAAAATACTCGATCACCCACATCAAATTCTAGTTTCCGGCAACGAGTGTCTGCATAGCTTTTCTACCGACTCTACCCGGTACTGATTCTTTCTTTAATTAGTCGGACCTTATCACATGCCTGCTGTACAATCTCTGGACCCAACACTTACCTTTCACCCACTTCATCCCAGAAGAGAGGAGAACGACATCTCCTGCCATAAAATGCTTCAGAAGGTGCCATGTCGATGCTAGCCTGGTAGCTGTTATTATAAGCAAATTCAAATAACGGCATAAATTGGGTCCAACTACCCTCGAAATCAAACATGCAAGCATGAAGCATATCTTCTAAAGTCTGGATTTTCCTTTTAGTCTGACCATATGTCTGAGGATGGAAAGCAGTGCTAAATGCTAACTGTGTACCCATAGTCTCCTGAAAACTTTTCCAAAATCATGAAGTAAACCGAGGATCTCGGTTGGAGACTATGGATACCGGCACACCATGAACGTGAACTATCTCCTGAATATATATTTCTGCCAACCTATCCATGGAATAACCGACTTTAATAGTGATGAAATGAGCGGTCTTCGTCAGACGATCAACAACCACCCAAATCTCATTCAATCCCTGACGTACCAATGGTAACCTCGTAATGAAATTCCTCGAAACATGATCCCATTTCCACTCTGGAATGAACAATGGTTACAACTGTCCTACCAGTTTCTGGTGCTCAGGTTTAACCTACTGGCACGTCAAGCACTGCTGAACAAACTGGGCTATCTCCCTGTACATTTTAGTGCTACCTGGATGTACGGTGTATAGGGATCTGTGAGCTTCCTCTAATATAGTTCTTCTGATCTCGATACCTGCAGGAACACAGAGCTCCGTACGGAACCGCAGGGCTATGTCATATGACATGCTGAATTCCTCAACCTGACCATCTCGCACCTTAGCCACTACCTCTGCCAACTTTGCATCATCACCCTGAGCTGCTTTAATTCTCTCGTATAACGTAGGCTGAACCACTAGACTGACAATGATTGCCTGAGGACTCTCTCTTATCAATTCTATGCTGAGCCTCTCCAAATCCATAAGAATTGAATGCTAAATCTCCATAGCTGCCAGTATGGGTCCCACTAATTTCTTGCTCTGAGCATTTGCCACTACATTTGCCTTCCTTGGGTGGTAACTAATTGTGCAGTCATAATCTTTAATAAGCTCTAACCGCCTTCTTTGTCTCTTACTCAGCTCTTTCTGAGTGAAGAAATATTTCAGGCTCTTGTGATCGGTAAAAATCTCGCACTTTCCACTGTATAGGTAATGCCTCTAGATCTTGAGAGCATACACCACTGCAGCTAGTTCTAAATCATGGACAGGATAATTTTTCTCATATTCTTTAAACTGTCTAGAAGCATACGCAATGACTCTACTGTGCTGCATCAATACGCACCCAAGTCCCTTTAGGGACGCATCACTATATAACACAAACCCGTCCTCCCCTCACGGGATAGCTAATCCCAGAGCTGAAACTAACCGCCACTTTAACTCTTAAAAACTCGACTCACAATCGTCAGTCCAATCAAACTTCATATTTTTTATCGTAAGTCATGTTAACGGACCAGACAACCTGGAGAATCCATCCACGAAGCGTCGGTAATAGCCTGCCAATCCCAGAAAACTCCTGACTTCTTGAACATTTCCCTGCCTTTCCCAATTCAGTACTGCTACTAGTTTACTTAGAACAACTGATACTCCTGCTTCAGAGATCACATGGTTGAGAAAGGTAACCTGCCTTAACCAAAACTCACACTTCTTGAATTTTGCATACAATTTTCTTTCCCTTAATACCTACAACACCAATGTCAAATGATACTTGTGCTCCTCAAAACTTCTCGAATAGACTAGTATATCATCAATAAACACAACCACAAACTAATCTAAGTATTAAGGAAACACCCGATTCATTAAGTCCATAAATACTGCAAGTGCGTTAGTCAACCCAAAGGGCATCACTAAGAACTCGTAATGCCCATATCTGGTACGGAATGCGGTCTTCGATATATCTTCTGCTCTAACCTTCACCTAATGGTAACCCGATCGTAGGTTAATTTTAGAATAAACCTGGGTCCCTTGAAGCTAATCAAATAAATCTTTGATCCTATGGAGAGGGTATTTATTCTTGACTTCCAGTTTATTTATCTCCCTATAATCAATGCACAATCTCATGGTTCCATCTTTCTTTTTCACGAATAAAACTAGTGCTCCCTAGGGCGACACACTGGACCTGATAAAACCTTTATCCAGCAACTCCTATAACAGATCTTTCAACCCTTTCAACTCAACTGGAGCCACATGGTACGGTGCTTTAGATACTGGGTCAGGTGGTAAACCAGGAAATTCTTCTAGAAAGACATCTGGAAATTCTCTCACTACTAGTATGTCAGCTTGTCTCAATTCTTCTTACGACAATTATTTTATGTATGCTACATACCCTTGGCAACCCCCTTGCAGCAGTCTCCTCACCTGAATGGCCAACACCAGCTGTGGCGTGGGACGTACACGTGAACCCACAAATCTATACTCTTGTCATCCGGGGGTCTGAAAATTACTTCCTTCTGGTGGCAATCTATACTGGCGTGTTGAGTTGCTAGCCAGTCCGTGCCGAGTATCACATTCAACTCCTACATATCTAGAACCACAATTTTGGCTAACAGCACTCTCTCTTGAATACTTGCTAGAGAATTCTGAAGCACCTTCTTGCATTTTACCACAGATCCCATCGGCGTACCCATATATAATTCTACATCTAATAGCTGAGCATCTACCCCAGTTATTTGGACATACCCCGCCACTATAAAAGAGTGAGTGGCACCTGTATCAAATAAAACAAAAATTTTATATGGTAAAGCGGTAAGGTTACCTGTGACCACGTCTCTAGTCGTCTCGGCGTCTCCCGGTATTAATGCATAGACCCTCGCCGGTGCAGTATTCCTCTTTTGACCATCGCAGGGCGCCTGGTATCCACCTCGAAATAGCCTAGGAGCCGGTACATAACCTGGTGGCATCTGACAAGATCGAGCCATATGACCGGGCCTTCCATAATGATAGCAAACATTCTCCCCTAGCCAAAATTCACTCGGGTGTATCCGTCCACATTTAGGACAAATGGCAGGAAGCTGTCGGCCCTGAAACCCCCCGTGCTCTACCATCTGCCTCTGGCCTCCTCCAAATCTACCTCCTCTCTAAAGGCCTCGACTAGGACCCGCCTAAAAACTCGAGGGTGCAGTCCTCTTCTTCTAACTCTGTATCTCAGTCTCTCTGAGTAGACTCTCCTCTGCTATAGTAGCCCTGTCAACCAACTCTGCAAAATCCTAGATCCTCATTACCGCCACTTGCCTATAAATGTCTTGCCTCAAGTTTCTCTTGAACATTCTAGCCTTCTTCACTTCATCGGGGATAATATATAGGCAAAAATGTGAAAGCTCGGTAAATCTCACCGTGTACTACTGGACAGTCAATGGCCCCTGGGATAGACTCAGGAACTTCTGTAGTTGAACCTCTCTGATTGAGGCAGGATAGTACCTATCGAAGAACACCTCCGTGAATTGTGCCCAGGTCATCGACACTGGAATCATCCTCTGCTCCTCCAACAACCTAGTGGTCATCCACCATCTCTCGGCCTCCCCCACCAACCTATATATAGCATATATGACTCTCTGCTCGTCTGTACAATGAAGTATTGTCAAGATCTTCTCCATTTCCTGCATCCAATTCTCTACAACTGCAGAGTCAGCAGCTCCAGAGAAGGCCGGCAGATTCATCTTCACAAATTTCTCTATGGTGCATCCCTAAGCTGGAGATGGGCCTCCTTGCTCTCTAGAACTCCGTGCTATCTCAGTCATAACTCGTAGAGCCACACTACGTAGCACAACATCTGAATCTCCACCCCCTGGACCAAAAGGACCCGCTCCATCATCACCACTAGCATGAGCGCTACTGCCTCCTGGGTCCATCCTGCAAATATATTAAACGCCGTTTTAGAATCCTATTCCCCATACAGACCTAACTTATCTCATTTGACTAGAAATTCAAATCCTCTATTAACCATTCCCTAGATCCTAGCCCCAAAATCCAATCCTGCAACCTAAACACACGACTCGTCAATAGTTTACTATGACTTTCCTAAAATCGTCACTCCAGGAAAAATACAGAAACCACCACGAAAATCCTGTATCTTGACCATAAAACAAAATCTCAAATCCTTTTTCCTGAATTCTAGTATTATTTTCCGCTACACTCTAGAGTCTACAGAACCTAGCAACCTAGGCTCTGATACCAAAATGTATCGACCTAAAAATTATAGCATTTTTTTTATATTATATATATAATCATACCTATGCGGCAGAAACATAAGTCATACATCCATATACACTACACAATACCATAATTCAGTACATATAGACTATAGCCATAAAACATTTCCCTCCAGTATCATCTATCCCACAAATACAAAACTCTGTCACAAACTCACCCTACAACTAGGGTAATATAGAAATCTTTATCCGCGAGCCTGATCAGCTCGCCTAACTGGCTCACCTGAAAAATGTTAAAAAATAGGGTGAGTCGACACTCGGTAAGTGGAAATATGCTATTACTAGTGTGTGGCGACTAAGTTATATACATATACTTTAAATAACATTTGATATGTAATAAAATGATAAGTTTGTAAAGCATATCTTACATTTTTTGCAGTTTAAAACATAACTGTATCATCTGAATTTTTCTACTTTTCATACTGCTAGTATCATACTATATTTATCAAATACTGTAAAACTATATACATATACATAACTATACTTTTATCCCTGGAACTCTATATGTCATGAGTTGACCCCTCATGACAGGGTTGTGCGGCCTGTAGGCAGGACTTAACCTAGTCGGCCCTCCAGGAAAGTCACTATACTCTACACTACCTCAGTCCTGCCAAACTGCATACTCTCCTAGGTGCGGGACTGGCTGCTACCTCGTCAAACTAGCCCCCTCAACCCAGCGAACTGGGGAGCTACATATTTTCTGAACACAGTTGACGGTACCCACACACTCTCTGAGATATGTGGTTGTACTTTATCTGTATTAGCAATGGTACCGTGCTTTATATTCTGTATCTATATCTGTTTGTAATCTTTTCATAGGGATCTGATATTATATATATATATATATATATATATATATACATATATACTTTTTTACTATTTTCATCATGTTTCCAAAATAACCATAACACTATAACTCTGTACTATAATACTGTAAAATTTGTAGCATCTTGATGCTAAAATTGTATCATCTGTCTGTATACTCTGTCTGTATACTCTAAGTGCTATGGCATTTAGGAAAACATAGTGTCCTATATACTCTGTATATACTGATCTGAAAAAACATCTGTATGCTGCTATATATATATATATATATATATATATCTGTCTGTGCAATCATGTGAATAAAACTGTATATGTTTATGTATTCTGTCTGTATAAAATCTGTAAATATCTAACTATATCTGTATAATTTGATACACTGAAAAACTGTATAAAAACTCCATATCAGATAATATCTACTCAGGCCACACATACTTTAAAAACTCATATTCCGTATAATAACTGGTATACATGCATATATATATATATATATATATAATTTCTACTGTAAATAATAATCTGGTAAAAGCGTATAATTTATGCTGAAAACTTACTAGAATTGCCTAGCATAGCATATTCCCCTTACCTATTTTCTGAAAAGCCTTCACTAAACTCTGGCCCTACACCCGCAGCGTTCTCCACTCAACACCCTGAAAACGACATCCCCCAGAACAAAACATCAGTATTTTCCTGCATACAACATTTCCTATAACTACAAGAAAAGTAGATTTTGAATAAAACACCTTGCCTTGAATTTGGGATGAATTTCAAATCAACTTCTACCATGATCAGCTCCAGCAGACTTGCAGAGAACTTCACCAGGAGCGTCGTGGTGGCCTCAGATCTTCAATCTGGCGAGAAACAGAGCCGAGATCAAAGAAAGAAGGGGAGGGGTGTGTTTTAGAAGGAGGGAGGAAAATTTTGACCCAATTTTCTATTGAAAAATCCAGGTTTTCACTATTTATAGTCCCGAATTCATCGACGAGACACGTCATCTTGTCGACGAGTCCTTAAGGAATTTCGTCGATGAACCCTTCGTCCTCGTTAATGAATTTCAGATCACTTAAAACCCTTCTTGGTATCTTCTCGTTGATGAGGCACGGCTTCGTCGACGAGGCCCCCTTATGTGCTCATCAATGAACTCCCTGTATTTGTCGACGAGACCCTGTGTAAATTTTTTGGGTTATTACAGATTCTGACAAGGCACCCAAGATCAATTAGGCTAGTGTTGAGATGACCATTTCAACTTCTTTTTGTACGACCACCTTATGTGTTATGTTGCTATGGCACACTTTTGGCCTGTTTTTTTTTTTTTTTTTGCTTTCTCCACTATGTTTTTGAATTCCACTATAATGTAACTTTAGTTAAAAAACAATGAAATGTACATGGTTTTGTTGATCTTCTGGTCTTCTGTGTTTCAGTGTATTCTTGCATACATGTGGTGATTGGATTATATATATTTACTGCAGGAACACCATTCGAGCTCCATGGCACCATGCAAAGTTTTCACCCATGCACACCACGATCTTTCTTTCTACACTTCAGTGAGGACACTAAAGTTTTAAGTTGGGGGTTGGGAGTGGCACACTGCATGGCACATTTCATGCACAAAAATGACAAAGTTTAAATTTTTGAAAAATTTCCAATGAACTCTATCTGTCCAACCCATCCTAACATATATATATATATATATATATATATATATTATACCCTCTACATACACTTATATAACCTAGTGTTACATGCATAAGCTTCTCAGTTACTTGATTTTATTATGCTCACTAACACTATAGTGAATTAGTTGTGTAAAATTCGCATAACATGGCCGATATCTTGCTATTACTCCAGGTAGTTGACTAGTGGTTTGTTTGGGTTAATACTGTTGTGTAAACTCTTGTACTTACATGGTATTTCATGAGGCTAAAAACACACTTACACGTGATTTTTAGCACTTAGGGTTCTTTGAGAGCACTGAGAGAACACCCATGGTGACTATGACACCTTGTAAGGTACGGTTGAGCCATTTGTTCATTTCTCGATTTGTTGATGTCAAACTCTGAGTTTATGAAATTCAACATTCCTTCTATTGGCTAAATTTCCTTTGCCAACTAGTGTTTTTTTTTTTTTTTTTGTTTTTTTTGCATTTGCTAGCCTAGAGGTGACATCAAGTGGGGAGATATAAATCTAGGGTCTTGTAGCTTACTCAAGACGTGAAGGTTAAGCCACCTCTAAAGACAAACATTTTCCATGGACTCCTATTCGAGCTACATTCCCATTGGAGATATGAAGACAATATAAGAGTGTAATGATTGTCTTAGCTGACCATGCAAAGAAATAAAATGAGAAAAAAAATGAGCAAAGGAAATGAAAAAAAAAAATACACCTGCTCCAAACTAATATAAATAGGTCAAGCTAAGGACAAGATACCACAATTCTACACGTATGAAGAATCTTCTGCTAACCAATGCACTTGCTGAATTCATGCTTAGTCTAGGAATAAGTTCATCTTGGGTGGTCTTGATTGAATGTGGCAAGTAAGTGAGAAGATGTTAGGGTGAAGGACTCGACACCTCAGTAAAGGCTGGATTCCTCTTCTATAAGACTAGTCCACTCCACATTTTTAGGGTTAGTTCTTCAAATATATGGGACGTTTGATCATGATACTCTTCCTCACATATGAGAGTAAACCCATTTTCTTGAGTGAATTTTGAGTTAATAAACTAGTGAGGTTGAGTCAAGATGACCGTTTTATAGGTGCCCCGGGGCACTCTGAGTAAGACAAATCATATACCTTACATATGCCTTGTGAAGTGACCTATTCATACTTGAATTTACATGCTAATATTAACTCTGAATTATAATCATGGGTTGATTCTCTGTGAGTTGTGTCTTGAGATGGTTGTGTATTGTTGAAATTTTCATGATTGAATTGCTGTGGAGCGTGTGTATAGTAAAGTCATGTATAAAGGAGCTTGTATGTAATAAGGTTCTATCTCTATACATAAAATGGTATGATTGTGCTGCATGTGTTCTCATATTTTGTTCACTGAACTGGTGTTTGTGGGTACCAACCTGAAAACCCTCACAAGACTAGAACTTGTCCACTAGGATCAACTTGGGGGTTTAAAGCCTTATTGCATATGGTAAATGCAACCCTGTTTCCCATGAAATAGGAGGTAGATAGGATTATAGAATTTTCTTAGATTTTACTTTCTCGAGGACTATAAAAGTGTAAGTTGGGGGTTGTGATGAGTCCCTGAAATAAATGATTTTAGACCCTCATTTACCTTTTCTTATTCTCACTTTATTATTTACTTATCCATTGTTATCATTGTTCAGAGCTATGCAAGGTTTGTTCATATTTTCAGGAAATACAGGTTAAAAACAAGGAGTAGCCATGTGGGACGCTAAAGGAGTATCTGGAGTACACAAAGCATAAAGTCAGAAGTTTAGCCAAACTCCTAAAGCCTCAGATCATCAAATAAAAGGAAGTCTTTGCCCGACCAAGTCGCGCGACCAACAACACATAGGGGCAACTATGTCGAGTTCTTGAAATTTCCTAAAGCTCGAGATCCTGCAAGCCTCGACCATCAACTCGACCAGCAAGACCCTTATGGGTGACTTATTCAAATACATCGAAGATTCAAATTCCTGATTTCCCACGAGTCTCGACCAGGGCACACACATGAGAAACATGGGAGCGACTTAGTCGATAGCGACGATCTTCTGCGTGAGATTTGCTTCCTAAATTATAAAACAAACTTTGAAAACCCTAGATCCTATAAATAATCACTTCGACGATGAGCTCTAGGTTCCTCTTTGTCCTCTCTTAGGTTAGTGACAGACTTAAAATGTCATTGAGAGCTAAGTTAAATTATGAGTAGTGTAGATTTCTGGATTGTGTAAGGTGTATTCGACGGCCTGTGACAACCAACGGAGCTCTTGTGTTTTCCAATGTATATTACATGATCGTTCAGTTGTATTTTTTGGCGTTAGTGATAGACGTTCTAATTGCAAAGGGATGATCTTTTTACATGCTTTCTCTTTATTGTTTTCATTTATTGCTTTCCTTTACTTCCTAACCATGCTCCAGACGGCTGGTGCACCCTTGCTAATCTATGCCATCGAACGACTCCATGGATTGTTTAGCCGGGTTTCGATTAATTTAGTACGGTAAACTCACTGAACTTAGATTATGCAAAACAACATTCTAGACTATACTCATGTCTAAACACTACTTTGTAGGAGTAGGGTTAACTTAGATTTATTTGCTTTCATTTACATGCTTTCTAGTGGTTGATAGAAAACAATTCAAAAATATCATCTTTTTACTTCATTTTGGACAAGGCTATAATAAACTAGATTGGAAGTGGTTTGAGGAAAGAATTGAATACTCGACAAATAAGGTCCGCTTTTTTGGGATCATCAGAGAAAAATAAATGTCCATCAAGGGTCAGTTTAATTTTCAAATCTTTCAATGGTTGAAAAGGTTTTTCTCATAATCTTGGCAAAGTGGTTATTTAGGTTGCATTGCATTCATTCATTTCATGCATATACATGCACACATGTCCATGTATGCATATTCATCTCCAATAGGTTAGTAATCACATTCCAACTTTTTGTAATCAGTGCGCCAAGGTGGTAGAATCAAGAGCCGAGATGTCAACATTAACTAGAGCAAGGGCAATCTCTCTACATCCTTTTAGTTTCAGATGAAGTATTAGAATCATGTGGAAGCAACTGGAAGGCCGCCTAAGAGCTCTCGAGCAAAGCCATGAGAACATCCGTCAACATGTTTGGGAGATTAAGGATCAGAAAGATAAGTTACTAGAGATAATCACCTCTTTAAGAAAAACCCCGTAATCTCCAAAACAGGCAATTAAAAGCGAGCCTATGTTTCCACCTGTTAGTAAGCATCCATCATCACCGGTGAAGTTGTTAGCTTGCTTGGGCCCAAGCTTACACATGTTTATCCTAATGACTTAGGACCCGGGACTCCAACCGAAGAGTAATGTCCCGGCACCGCCAGTCATCAATTTTGACATCCAAGAAGGGGCAACAACTGAAGAAACAAATGTAGAACGAACCCCTAGTTTGGAAACGAATCGTAAAAGTGAAATACGGGGAGAATAGTTGCGAGAAGAAAACATGTTCAATTCGGGGGATACTTTTAACCCTTGTTCAGTGCTGAATTTGATTCTCCCCCCGAAGTTCAAAATCCTAGACTTTGAGAAGTTTAGCGGGCCCGAATGTCTGCTCGCTCATTTAGGAATGTATTTCTAGAAGATGGCTGCACATTCCGACGATGATGATATGCTCATTCATTGTTTCCAAAATAGTTTGACAGGGGATGCTCTAGGATGGTGTAGCCAAGTAAAAATTCACATATTGAGGGATTTAGCTAACGCTTTTATTGCTCAATATAGCCATGATGCAGCTTTAATTTCAAATAGTATAGAGGAGAAGACGAGCGAGTACTCTCATCAAGGGAAAGATGTGATAGCACAGGGTCACCCCTCGGTTAAAAACAGAAAAGCAATTTATTCATATGACAACCCTCTCGAAAATCCTTGTGTTGACCATCTTCTCAAAAGCACCCCTTAGAATGGTCCCGATTGGGTAGCCACCTAAGAGCAAATTGAAGGGGCAAGCAATATTAGGAAAGCGAAGTGTGCAGAGTTGGAACAAAGCCTTTCCAATTGGCCCGATAAAAATAAAAACAAATAAGCCTAGATGATTCAAGGGTGACATTGTCAGTGGGGGCCAGCATCGAGGGTCTAGAAACAATTTTGTTTTTGGACACAACATTGACCAAATAGCACATGCAGGCATAAGGCCTCCGATTGTTTTTTTCAGGTCTGCACCAACCCATCAAAATGGTTAGACACATGGAAAGGGTTGTAATAGGGTGGAGCCAATTCCTATGTCCTATTCAGAATTTTTCCCCCAATTGCTCAAAAGGAAGCTCATCTCGATTATCCCCGAATTGGTTATGCAGCATCACCTCCCATAATGGTCTGACCCGGATGCACGGTGCGTATATCATGCCAATTCCTCTTGCCACACCATTGACCGTTGCTGAGCGTTTAAACATAAAGTATAATCACCGAGAGATGCTAGATGGTTAGTATTTGATGGCAAAGAGCCCAGTATATAGGGGAATCTGCTACCTAATCATAGCGAGGGGCATAGTTAAGGCCATCGGATTGAAGGACTAATTAGAAATGATGTCGAAAAATGAATCATGTGCTAAGAGGGATGCTTTTATTCGTCCTTTTGGTTTTAAACATTTTGAATTTGAATTAAATGAAATGCATTTCAAGGTCATCACATCACCTTGTGCCAAACTTTATCCATTTTAGCTTGCATTGTGTGCTTTGACACAGGAAATGATTTTACCAAAACAAAGGACTTGGAGCCCGTAGTTAGTTGATTTTGTGAAACTATTCAAAAAACAAAAAAACAAAAAAAAAACAAAAAAAAAAGCTGAAAAATGAAAATAAAAAGAAAAAGAAAAAGAAAAAAAGAAAAAAAAATAAAGGAAAAGCCTCCAAGTTAGAGTTTAGTAAGGACCCCACTACAAGATATGGTCAAGGAGCCTTGTTGATAATGAAGAGTTTTAGGAAAAACAGACAGAAACGATCTATCAAGCTTTACATTTGCTCAACGAAATCAATGAACAAATTCTCCCGTCTTTATCTTCTAAATCATAATTGGTGTCTTAGGAGTATAATGATTATATTCTGATCAAATGAGGGGTGACCATCTTTGGTCAAACAGTTTTTCCATAAAGAACCAAACAATGATTTACCGTTTGTTAACCAAGTTGAGCTTAAATGTTAAACCGGATTTTTCTTAAAAGTTAGTTCACTAGAAATTTGACTTGGGAATGGGTCTCTTGGGGTTTAACAAGTCATTTAATGCAATGGTCACCACCAAAGGGATGGCATACCATCTTTTTGCTACCCAAAAGGAAAAATTGAGAAAATAAAAATCTTTTGTTAGCCCTTTTGAGCCTGAAAATTTCAATTCTTGATTAGCCTGTCAAAGGATCACACCCCATACTGGGGCAGTTTTAAAAAAATTAATCCCAAAGGGAGTCCAAATGAAAGTGAAGCTAAGATCCCTTCATGAAAGGAAAAGCAAAAGATATAGTAAAAAAAAATGCAAAAAAATAAGAAAAAGAGAAAAAGAAATAAAGGACATACTTCATATCTGATCTTTAACCAATTTACCCTTGACAGGATTGACAAATTTAGAGCCTCATTTAATCCTTTTCTTCTTTAACCAATACCCACCGGCCTATGTTACAGTCCAAATGAAAGTCCTAACCAGATTGGTGCATACTGTTGTCTCAAATGAATTGTCAAACTCAATGTTGGCTCAGAACTACGTAGGCAGCTTGTTCAAGTGACAAGTTAGTTCAATACTTTGCAAATGTTTCGCAACAAACTGGGGTAGAAGATATCATTTAGGGAAGGGGTTTTTGAGCTTTAGTTTCCTTGTTCTTGTTGAAAGCAAAATCCTTAAGCCTACATTTCGTCCCGTGTCTTAAAGTCCACCCTGACATTAGAATATTGATTAGACTACTATATGAGACACTAGTTCTAATTCAAGATAGAAAGCTTGAAAAAAGTAAGAAAGAATCTCTGGTTGGTGATGCAGTGGAGGAGTTACGGTTAGGAGGTCAATATATAAAAAAAAATAGAAAATTAGGGTTGGCCCTTTGATGTAATTCTCTAAGCCAACAACAATGCTACAAAGTACTGGTAAAGTTGTTTTCTATTAAATAAGCACAGAAGGGCTAGTAAAAGCAAGCAAGTTTGAGCATTTCGTTCATGAGATTGAGTTATCTGATTGCATACTTCAATCCAAATAAGGTCCTTGTTGATAAAGTACATGAGGGACAAGATCGGCACAAATGAGTTTACTAGGGTAAATGTCAAGCTGAGTTTCAAAGGAACAGATTCAGAGGCGTTCATACTAGATTGGAACTCGAAATATGGCCAAGATCGGATTCTGTTTTATT
This sequence comes from Malania oleifera, assembly GCF_029873635.1. Lineage (NCBI taxonomy): Eukaryota > Viridiplantae > Streptophyta > Magnoliopsida > Santalales > Ximeniaceae > Malania > Malania oleifera. The sequence goes on along the minus strand of NC_080426.1, from coordinate 95,354,459 downwards.
GAGTACATGCCCATTGGATAAAGAAAAACCTGCACATCATCATACACTTCATGCATTGCATGAAAAATAAAACATGCATACATGTCCCTGCATTCAGCATGCATACACGTCATACATGTCCAGCAAGCATACACATCATACATATCATACATATCTCCATGCCTATATGCATACAAGCAGAGACATGCATACATAGCATCATTCAGTCACACATGCCCCATAGCATAGGCTCTGCACATCCTTTTTCATCTTGCCTAGGAAAGCCTTTGTTTATTGAATTCAATATTGGGGCAACGGTCTTCATGTCCAAATTGTGTTGCCCACCCTAAAACTGGGGCACAACCGTGCGGTTCCAAGAATTGTGGTGTATACTTTGAGACCTGGGCATTAGTCCCCCATTCAAAAAATTAAGTTGTCCTCAGTTCCAGAAATTGAGTTGCTCTCCGTTGCTAAAACTGTGATTGTATACTTTGAAATTGGGGCACTAACCGAGATCCAATTGTATCATCTATTCTGAAACTGGAGCATTGACCCAGATCCAATTACGTGGTCTACTATAAAATCGGGGCAACTCACCCAAGTCCAAATGAATTCATCACTTAAATTGGGGCAACTCACCTAGGTCCAAATGGATTCATTGCTGAAACTGGGGCAACTTACCCATGTCCAAATTGATTCATCCTTGAAACTGGGGCACTAACTCAGATCCAATTGCATTTTCTACTCTAAAACTGGGGCACCATCCCCCAGGTCCATTTGAATCATGTGCTCGGAAACTGGGGGCATCATCCCCCAGGTCCATTTGAATCATCTGCTTTAAAATTGGAGCATCGTCCCCCAGATCCGTTTGAGTCATCTTTCAATTTGAATTACTTGTTGTGAATTCCGGTGTTATCCTAAGAAGGGGGTGAATTGGGTATTTTAAAAATTATGTCTTTCAAGTTCTAATTTTGAAAAATTTCAATTACAAACTTGCAATCTACTTTACAACTAGTATAATGTTTCACAATTAATCAAGTTAATGTGTAATTTTGTCAATCAATCAATTTTACCTAATTACTTTACATACCTACTATATATTCAAAATATTCACAATATTCATATAAATAATTGTACGTGGAAATTAAAAGAGTTATGGGTAAGAGAGATGCAAACATGATTTTATGAGGTTCAGCCAACCCGACCTATGTCCTTGCCTTGAGCAACCCACTCAAGGATTCCACTAATCCCTGCTCCTTAAACTGGGACGAAGCTTCCCTTACAGTCCGCTGCTTATAAGAGGCGTAGCTTCCTCCTTACCATGGTTCACAACCCAAACCATTTATACAATATGATGATTACAATATTTTTGTAAAAACTCAAAATGCTTCTAACAAAACTAGTGAGTACAATTGAAATCTTAGTACATGCTCATATAATAAAACATGAAGTTCAATGAGTGTGTAAAATGTTTTCAATGATATTTGGGTTTCAACATATATATCTTCAACGATCTAAACACAAGTCTGTATTTTTCAAAAAGATTTCTCAAGGCTATGTATTTTAAAATCCTTGGGATTTGCTTATCAAAAGTTTTTCCAATAATATCATAAGATAAAATCTTTGTGTAAAATATAAACTTGAATATCTGCAAAGATTTAGACTTTAGCAAAATTCTTTCTCAAATAAAATTTTCAAGTAATAAAACAAGGATTTTTCTTCTCAATAAAAATATTAGATATAAGAGTTTGAGATGAAAAACCTTTGATAAATATATTGAATCCACAAATAAATCACTTATTGATCAAACCTCAATCACCATAAATTGTTTGCAAGATGTGTAGATGAATGCTCTTTAAAGAAAAACTAAGTTGATTTGCCCAAAAAATATGAATGCAGTAGAGTGTTGACAAAGTCTTTGGAATGGAGGCACACTTAGCACAAGATAACAAGATTAATCTCTCTAAAGTGTTTCTTCTTGTGTCTCTAGGGTTTAGGGCATGTTTAAATAGTGTTCTCACTATCAGATTAAGTTCTGGCCACTAGATCATAAAGATTAAACATTAATCTGTCCGTATTTGCACTGAAACGCAGTTCTGCGCCGAAACCTTCGTCGACGAGTAGACATAGTTGTCAACGAGTGTTCAACACCCATTCGTCGATGCGAACATGAGTTCATTGATGAGAAACCTATCTGAAATTTTTGGGCTCTTGGTATTTTCTCGTCAACGAGAACAAATCGTTCGTTGCCAAGTGGCCTTCATGGGTTCATCGATGAGGCCATGTGGTTTCTTGACAAGGCCTCTATATTTTAGAAAAATTTGTCTCCAAATTCCATTCAACCTAGAACTAATGTTAATAGATTTTCATGAAATGCATGGGTCCTAAGGTCAGTATAGGGTATATTTGAGCTTTCAATTATGTCATATGATATATGCAAATACAATCAATTCTAAATACCCATTAGACTTGAAGATTTTGAAGCTTGCTTCTTCATCCTTTTGCTCTTTTGCTTTTCTAGTTCCATGGAATGTGCTAGGTTGTATACGTTTTAAGTTTCTCATGGTGTCCATGACTTCCTTACCTTCCATGCATGCTAAGTTATGATCCTGTTCAAAATCTCAATGCATAGATCAAATACCAAGTGATTTGTCATTAACAAAACAGGATTGGACTCATAGAGTCAATAATCTCCCCCTTTTTGATGATGACAAATACACAAGCATAAATGGGTTACGCCTAATAAGGTTCCCCCTAAGAAAATGCATAAATTAGAATTTAGCAATATGATTCATACACAATGAAGTTCATTCACACACAATGAAGTTCATACACATTGTAAAATATGCAATATTTTTGCTAGTACAACTTCTCCCCTTTTCATTCAAACCCTTTTTATTCAAACCTATTTTTGCTAGTATACGTGTAAATACTTCTCCCCCTTTTGACATCAATAAAAAGGATTATAAAAAATTGTTCTAACATAAATACATCTCATCTTAATTTTTTTTTTCTTATGTGTTAAAATTGTACTGCGAGATACATCTCCCCCTGTGGTACTCAACTTACCTCTCCCCCTTTCTAAGGTATATCTATGTTGTTGAATCAAATTTCAGTGTGAATATACATAGCATTGTAATTTACATAGACATGGATAAGCAAATCAATCCATTAAAGTCCAAAAATTTATGTGAGCATCAACATGTGTCATGTATCCATAAAAAATTTAACATGCAATAACCATTTGCTAATTTTAATACAAAATTTGAGAACAAAATTTTGCCAAATGTGAAAATTTTAACCAAATGGGAATTTCAATATGAATTTTAATTTAAGTTGCTCCCCTTTAATTATGTAGTCTAATGTAACTTTAGGCAACTTCTCGACTATGTATCAGGCCTAATTCACGTCTAATTTGGATAAACCTATCCTCTGTAAGTGGTTTCGTGAATATGTCTACCCATTGTTCATCTGTGTATACAAATTCAAGTGTCACATCTCCTTTTTGCATATGGTCACAAAGAAAATGATGCCTAATTTCTATGTGTTTAGTTTGTGAATGTGATATAGGATTCTTTGAGATGTTTATTGCACTTGTATTGTCACATCTTATAGGAACTGTGTCATAGTGTAATAAAAAATCCATAAGTTGTTGCTTCATGTATAGCGTTTGAGCACAATAACTTCCAACCGCAATGTATTCAGCTTCGGCTGTGGAAAGAGTAACTGAATTTTGCTTCTTTGAAAACCAAGATACTAAAGAATGTCCTAAGAAATGACATGCGCCACTCATACTTTTTCATCTACTTTGCTACCAGCAAAATAAGCATCCGAATAGATAACAATCTCAAAGAAGGTATAATTAGGGTACCATAATCCAAGCTCAATAGTTCCAATCAGGTATCTAGGTATTCTTTTGACAGCTAATAAATGAGACTCTTTAGGTGCAGCCTGAAATCTTGCGCACAAACATACACTAAACATTATGTCAGGCCTGCTGGCAGTCAGATATAGTAAGCTACCAATCATCCCACGACAAAGCTTAACATTTACTGGTACACCCTGCTTGTCTTTGTCTAATTTTACTAAAGAGCTCATAGGCATTCCTAGAATTTTACCATCTTTCATATTAAACCTTTTAAGCAAGTCTCTAATATACTTCGATTGATTTATGAAAATTCCATGTTTTTCTTGTTTGATCTGAAGTCCTAGGAAGAAATTTAGTTCTCCTATCATGCTCATCTCCTATTCGTTTTGCATACAACTTGCAAACTCATTGCACAACTCTTCATTTGTTGCTCCAAAGATGATATCATCTACGTATGCTTTTACTAGGAGCATGTTGTCATTCTTAGATTTGATGAAGAGTATTGTATCTATGTTTCCTCTAATAAATCCATTATCCAGTAGAAAACTGCTTAGTCTTTCATACCAAACTCTAGGAGCTTGCTTTAAACCATACAAGGCTTTAGTTAGTTTATAAACGTGATTTGGATGCTATGGGTTTCAAAACCTGGGGGTTGTTCTACATATACTTCTTCACTTATGTAGCGATTTAAAAATGCACTTTTGACATCCATTTGATACAGTTTGAAATTCTTAAAAGCAATATAAGCTAACAGCATGCGAATGGATTCCATTCTAGCTAAAGGTGCAAAGGTTTCCTCAAAATCTATTCCTTCCTCTTGGTTGTATCCCTGAGCTACTAGTCTTGCTTTATTTCTAATAACTATTCCATTTTCATCTTTCTTGTTCTTGTATACCCATTTTGTTCCAATAACAGTATGATCCTCAGGTCTAGGAACTAATGTCCATACTTTATTTTTTTCAAACTGATTTAATTCTTCTTGCATAGATATCACCCATGATTCATCCTCAATTGTTTCACTCACATTCTTAGGTTCTTCTTGTGATAAGAATGCAAAATGACTAATCATACTTCTAAGTGAGGATCGTGTAACTACTCCACATGATGGTTCTCCTATAATTTGATCTATAGGATGATTCTTTATGTACTTCCATTCTCTAGGTACCTCATTTACCTCTCTTTCTACTTGATTATCTTCAGAAGATGTTTCCTTAACTTCATTTCTCTTATCTGAATTATTTTTAATAGACAATTTTTCAAATTCCTTATTTATCTCAATTTCATCCTCATCAGTCTTTTGAGAAAATGGATTGGACTCATCAAATACTCCATGAATGAATTCTACAATGGTTAAAGTATGTTTATTATATACCTTGTAGGCTTTACTATCTAAGGCATTCCTAGAAAAATACCTTCATCAGATTTTACATCAAACTTTCCTAAATGTTCATTGTCTCTAAGCACAAAGCATTTGCAGCCAAAGACATGGAAATATGAGATGTTTGGTCTATGACCATTCCATAATTCATAAGGAGTCTTATTTAGAGTTGGTCTAATCAGAACTCTATTTGAAACATAATAGGCGGTGTTTATTGCCCCAGCCCAGAATTACTTAAGTAGTTTATGTTCGTTAAGCGTAGTTCTGGCCATTTCTTGTATAGACCTATTCTTTATTTCAACTACACCATTTTTTTGTGGTGTTCTAGGAGCAGAAAAGTTATGAGATATTCCTAATGAATCACAGTATTCTTCCATACCTTGAGTTTTAAATTCTCTACCGTTATCACTCCGGATTTTTGTTATTGTGTATCCCTCTTCATTTTGAATTTCCTTGCACAGTTTAATGAATTGTTCAAAAGCTTCATCTTTGTGACCTAAAAATAGTTCCCATGTAAATCTAGAATAATCATCAACAATAACAAATGCGTATGATTTTCCTCTTAAACTCCGAATTGGGTTTGGACCAAATAAATCTAAATGTAGCATTTGAAGTGGCCTAGTAGTAGAGATTACTTTCTTCTTCTTGAAACTAGATCTTGCTTGTTTTCTTAGTTGACATGCATCACAGATTTTGTCTTTCACGAATTTTGTCTTAGACAATCCCTTAACTAACTCTTTCTTAACTAGTTTAGATATTAAGTCCATGTTTGCACGTCCTAGTCTCCTATGCCAAATCGAACTAATCTCATTCATAGCAGAGAAACATGTCATACGTTGAGAAGTTAAGTTATCAAAGCTGGTGGTATATACATTTTCATGACGATCAGCAGTAAATAGAATTTTGTTATCAGTTTTATACTCAACAATGCATTTATTATGTTCAAAGGAGACTCTATAACCTTTATCACACAGTTGACTTATACTTAACAAGTTATGTTTTAAGCCATCAACTAGTAAAAAATCATCTATAATAAGTAATGGATTTTTACCAACTTTACCTACTCCTATTATCCTGCCTTTTGTGTTGTCCCCAAAAGTGAAAAATCCTCTGTCCGTTGGCATGATGGATGCGAATTTTGCTTTATCCCAAATCATATATCGTGGGCATCCGCTGTCCATATACCATCTATCTTTTAAGGAGGATGATCTCAAGTATACCTGCAATAGACATTTAAGTAACTATTTTTGGTACCCTTTTTTTTTTTTTTTGGGTACGTGGGGGTTAGTACTTGAATCTCCTTTAACTTTTCATATATTTTTAATTTGAACATCCTTGTTCTTAAAAGGACAATCAAATTTTATGTGACCTATCCTTTTACATTTAAAGCATGTAGTATATTTATAAGAGTCTTTTGATGGAGTAAAAGCTTTTGATTCTCTTACAAAATAACCCATGTAAATATGTTTTTGTTTCAAATTTTCTTTTCCATTAAAACCAAATCCTTCTTTATCTAGGGAATTTCTTTGTGCCCTAAGAAATCTTTCAAAATTACTTTGGCCTTCAGTGAACTTATGGATAATTTTAGAGTTGTCTTTCAACATACTTTTCAATTCCTCAATTTTTAAATCCTTTTCTTTTATCATAGATGCATGAGACTCATTTTATTTTTCAATAAACTTTGAAAGTTCTTTTACTTTACATTTCAAATCAGAATTTTCTTAGTTTTCTTCTCAAGAATTTTAAGAGTGCACAAATATTGTTGTTGCAATTCTTTATAAGAAAGCATGTTATTTTCATTTTTCAGAATCACTGGAATAATAAGAAGATGCAAAGAAAGATGATTGTACCTCAAGGTCATCATGTGCCATTAGACATAGATTGGCTACCTAATCATCACTGGACTCAGTGTCTGAAATGCTTGTGGTGTTCGTGTCCCAACCAAATTCTAAAGCCTTCTTGTTTTTCTTGGAGACTTTCTTTAGTTTAGGACATTTAGGCTTGATGTGTCCAACCCCTCTGTAGTTGTAGCAAGTTGGCGGATCATCTTTCTGTTTCTTCTTGGTTTACTCTCCCTTTTCTCATTTTATGTTCCGAAATTTTCTGTTAAACTTCTTATTCTTCTTCAGGAGTTTTCCCAACTTCTCAGTCAACAAGGCCATGTCATCTTCCAATTCTGAGTCCCTTCCTTCACTAGAGCTACTAGACGATGCCTTAAGAGCTGTAACTCTCTTTACTTTATTTTGCTCATTTTTCCTCTCATTTATTGCTAGCTCATAAGTGATTAGTGAAATGATCAACTCATCAACCGACATCTCTTTCAGATTCCTTCCTTCGACTATAGCAGTGGCTTTAGCTTCCCAAACTGGCGGTAGTCCTCTAAGGATTTTCCTGATCAACTCATAAGTAGGGTAAGATTTACTAAGAGCATTTAATGAATTCGTGATGTGTGTGAATCTGGTGTACATGAATTGAATAAATTCATCAGTAGTCATTTTAAATGCCTCATATTCACTAGTAAGCATATCTATCCTACTATATTTTACTTCCTTAGTGCCTTCATATGTTACTTCTAATTTTTCCTATATCTCTTTAGTAGTTTTACATGCCATCATCGTATTAAACTAATTTACATCTAGGGTATAGTACAGAAGGTTTGTTGCAGTAGCATTTATTTGAACAGATTTCCAATCATCATCAATGTACTCATCTTCAATCTTAGGTACATTTACTTTGTCAACTACTTTCATAGGAACATGATTTCCTTTAGAAACTATTCTCCACACTTTCCAATCAACATTTAAAAGATATATACTCATCCTTCATTTCCAGTAGGTGTAATTTACACCGCAAAAAATTGGTGGTCTAGTGGACGAGTGTCCCTCACCGAATGGGGTTACACCAATGTGTGCCATTGTAATCTTTTATAAAAATAATGGTTAAGTCTATGTAACTTCGATCTGATACCAAATGTGAATTCCGGTGTTATCCCAAGGGGGTGAATTGGATATTTTAAAAATTATGTCTTTCAAGTTCTTATTTTGAAAACTTTCAATTACAAACTTGCAATCTACTTTACAACTAGTTCAATGTTTCACAATTAATCAAGTTAATGTGTAATTTTGTCATTCAATCAATTTTACCCAATTACTTTGCAGACCTACTATATATTCAAAACATTCACAATATTCATATAAATAAATGTACGCAGAAATTAAAAAAGTTATGGGTAAGAGAGATGCAAACATGATTTTATAAGGTTTAACCAACCTGGCCTACGTCCCCGCCTTGAGCAACCCAGTCAAGGATTCCACTAATCCCTACTCTTTTAACTGGGACGGAACTTCCTTTAAAGCCTGCTGCTTACAAGAGGCATAGCTTCCTCCTCACCACGGTTCATAACCTGAACCGTTTATACAATATAATGATTACAATATTTTTGCAAAAACTCAAAATGCTTCTTACAAAGCTAGTGAGTACAATTGAAATCCTAGTACATACTTATATTATAAAACATGAAGCTCAATGAGTGTGTAAGAAGTTTTCAATGATATTTGTGTATCAACAAATATATGATCTTTGTATATAGAGATATATTTATATATATACATACATACATACATACATACATACATACATATATATATATATATATGATAAAATATCTTCAAGAATCTGAACACAAGTCAGTATTTTTCAAAAAGATTTCTCAAGGCTATGTATTTTAAAATCCTTAGGATTTGCTTATCAAAATTTTTTGCAATAATATCATAAGATGAAATCTTTGTGTAAAATATAAACTTGAATATATGCAAGAATTCAGACTTTAGCAAAAACCTTTCTCAAATAAACTTTTCAAGTAATAAAACAAGAATTTTTCTTCTCAATAAAAATATTAGATTTAAGAGTTCAAGAGATGAAAAACCTTTGATAAATATATTGAATCCACAAATAAATCACTTATTGATGAAACATCAATCACCACGAATTGCTTGCAAGATGTGTAGATGAATGTTCTTTAAATAAAAACTGAGATTATTTGCCCAAAGAATATGAATGCAGTAGAGTGTTGGCAAAGTCTTTGGAATGGAAGCACACTTAGCACAAGATAACGAGATTAGTCTCTCTAAAGTGTTTCTTCTTGTGTCTCTAGGGTTTAGGATATGTTTAAATAGTGTTCTCGCTATTAGATTAAGTTTTGGACACTGGATCATGAAGATTAAACATTAATTTGTCCTTATTTGCGTTGAAATGCAATTTGTACCACAACCTTCATCGACAAGTAGACACAGTCATTGACAAGTGTTCAACACCTGTTCATCAACGCGAACATGAGTTTGTCGACAAGAGACCTGTTTGAAATTTTTGGGCTCTCGGTATTTTCTCGTCGATGAGAACAAATTGTTCGTCACCGAGTGGCCTTCATGCATTAGTCAACGAGGCCATGGGATTCGTCAACGAGGCCTCTATATTTCTGTAATGACCTGCTTAATTTACTACATAATTAAACATAATCAACAAAATGAACCCAAACTCGTGGGTAATGGGGTAAACCTGACTTACACAGCGGAAACCTAAGCATCAATAAATATAGATAACATCCATCAACCATAAAATACATAATACCAGAGTTAACTATGATCCACAATAATACTGTACTCATATGCAATCTCTGAAAATACAACAATATATACATATCTAGGAACCCACAACACAAATCTCCTGTTCTTAGATCAAAACTTACCCTCCTAGTGGGGTAGTATCACACTATCTCAACGGCGGCCTCGATCCACCGGTCTTTTTGAATTTCCTGAAAATGATTTAATGTTGGGGGGTGAGACACCTCTCAGTTAGGGAAAATAAACTAAATACAGCTGTGTGGTAACATGGACATTTAATGCTATTATAAACATATAGTACATTTTGCATACTAAAAAGCATTAATCATTTAATAATTGTATAAACAAATACTTTCATATTTCTAATAAATTGTACTGTTCATGAACTGTCTGGTATAGCTAATAATACTGAAATTTACCCAGGATGTATAGTTAGCTGATGTCATGTATTACCCCCTATGACAGGTTGTGCAGCCCGCAGGTGGGACTCGACAATGCCTGGTGGACCACTGTCGAGTTAAAAATGTTTGTAAGTACAATGGGCCCGCCACACCCTGGTCCAGACTTCTAGGTGGACATCTATAGCTCTACACTGAAAGCCACATCGGCTATCCATATCCCACTCCTTCTACTTGTAGGGGCGGTTAGCACAAGTCTGAAACATAATAATTTGATCTGTATAACTACGGTACCGTGCTCCTGAAAGTAAACTGAACTATCATCCGAATTCTGATAACATATAATACATGATAATATACTCGTCTAACATAAATAGATTGATAGCATTTTCTATAATAACATACATACATACATACATACGACCTTGTGCCGATTTCTTTCATATCTGTGGCCTGGTGCCGAACATTCATAAATATGGCCTTGCACCAAAATCATACATAATACACGGCCTTGCGCCGGCTATCAATCACAGCCTTGTGCTAAACATTTCATACTTATCATTTTGAATAAATAATTCATTTATCATGTATTTTGAAATCATAATGTACTGCATTATTTCATAATTTCTAAAAACATACCTTATTCGTAAAATTGTCGTAACATAATACTTTCCATGTAAAATAATATTCATGCCACACAATACTGATAAAACCACACATTCTATTCTAAAATCATATTTTCTGGCATTTCATAATATCTATACATTTCAACATAATTGCAGTATTTTCCCAAATATGCATTTTTACCAATCTACTCATATATATATATATATATAATACATGCTTCCTAAAAATAAATTTGTTGATAAATAATAATAATTTGCATGGAAAATGACTACTTTAGTTTATTCCCTTACCTGATTTCTGAAAAGCCCTCTAAACTATATTGGTCTTGCCCCCGCAGGGTTCCCCGTTCAACACCCTGAAACCAACATCTCTTAAAACTAAACTTCAGTATTTCCTTATGTACAACATTTCTTATAACTATAGAAAGACCAGATTTTGAATAAAAAGTCTTACCTTAAACAAGAGATGAATTCCAAAGTAGTTCCACCGACGATCCACTCCGGTAGGTTTGTAGAGAACTTTCCCAGGAGCGTCGTGGTGGCTTCAGATCATCGAACAAGCAAGAATCCGGCCCGAGATCTTAGAGAGAAGGTAGAAGGGACGAAGGGAGGAAAGAGAGGGAAGTTTTCACGCAATTTCCAGCCAAAAATGAGAGTTAGGCCAATTTATACACTGGCCTTCATTAACGAGTCACATCACTTCGTTGACGAGGTCAAGAAGGCAATTCGTCGACGAACTCTCACCCTCGTCGACAAATTTCAGAGTCGCCAAAACACCCTCTCGATATCTTCTCATCAATGAAGCGCATCCTCGTCGACGAGCCCAAAACTCATTTTCATTTTCCTTTCTCTTTATTATTTAAATACCATTATTCTTCAGGTCATTACATTCTCCCCTCCTTATAAAATTTCATCCTCGAAATTTACTATTCATATAATTCATCATCCCTTAAAGGCAAAACGGTCTACTTATTTTATTACTTACCCTCACTTATGGTGGAGGAATACCATGGTTACATTTCAAATTTTGAGAGATTACATATATAAATTAAAATAAAATTCTCTCAAAACTAAAAGACCATTCATAATTAAACTATTACATGTACCTGCAAAAGAAATACTACTTATTTACTTATATTTCCTAGTTACATCTAAACTTCTTGGAACAATTATGGTATTTCTGTCTGATCTGTTCCTCGAGCTCCTAAGAAGCCTCTTCTATTGCATGATTCGTCCATAGAACCTTTACCAGAGGAACTTCTTATTACGTAGTTCTTGTTCTCTTCTATCCAGAATCTGCACTGGTACCTCCTTATAGACTAGCATATCATTGAGCTCTAATTCACCCTAACTGATTATATGAGAAGGGTCTGGGATGTATTTCCTCAACATGGAAACGTGGAATATGTCATGTATCTTGGATAACGAAGGTGGTAAAGCTAACCTGTAGGCAACCGGCCCTATTTTCTCTAGAATCTCAAACGGACCGATAAACCTAGGGCTAAGTTTACCCTTCCTTCCAAATCTCATAACCTCTTTTAACGGAGCTATATTCAAAAATACATGATCAGCAATATCAAATTATAATTTTCTGCAGCGATTATCCGCATGACTCTTCTATCGGCTCTAAGCTGCACTGATTCTATCTCTGATGAGCTGAACCTTATCGTACACCTGCTGCACAAGCTCTGGTCCCACAACTCATCGCTCACCCATCTCGTC